>NW_027552373.1:0-117980 GCF_045843805.1 Urocitellus parryii
ATGATCAGTACACCAATCCCAGTTGACTCACCAAATTTCGTTCTTCTAGGTTAAACCGTCCCTTTGCAGTAACCGTTTTCATGTTTAGGTTTCACTCTGTTTTCTCCTATATGGATACATGTAGTTGGAACTCTAAATCAAACACGGTTTGTGCTAGCTCTTTGAAACTTGGCACAATAATGTAGTTCCAAGTTCTATCGCTACGGTTGGTGTCCTATTGAAGTAGCCCCAAGCAGAGACTGACGAGAATCACTTTCATTGAAAGGGGTTGCCAAGCTTCCAAAAAACTACGAGTTTCCGGAAATCTCAGCAAACATTTTTTCACCCAATCTTGATGATACTGGCAGGTCATGATCAGTACACCAATCCCACTTGGCTCACCAAATTTCGTTCTTCTAGGTTAAACCGTTCCTTTGCAGTAACCGTTTTCATGTTTAGGTTTCACTCTGTTTTCTCCTATATGGATACATGTAGTTGGAACTCTAAATCAAACACGGTTTGTGCTAGCTCTTTGAAACTTGGCACAATAATGTAGTTCCAAGTTCTATCGCTATGGTTGGTGTCCTATTGAAGTAGCCCCAAGCAGAGACTGAGGAGAATCACTTTCATTGAAAGGGGTTCCCAAGCTTCCAAAAAACTACGAGTTTCCTGAAATCTCAGGAAACATTTTTTCACCCAATCTTGATGATACTGGCAGGTAATGATCAGTACACCAATCCCACTTGACTCACCAAATTTCGTTCTTCTAGGTTAAACCGTCCCTTTGCAGTAACCGTTTTCATGTTTAGGTTTCACTCTGTTTTCTCCTATATGGATACATATAGTTGGAACTCTAAATCAAACACGGTTTGTGCTAGCTCTTTGAAACTTGGCACAATAATGTAGTACCAAGTTCTATCGCTATGGTTGGTGTCCTATTGAAGTAGCCCCAAGCAGAGACTGAGGAGAATCACTTTCATTGAAATGGGTTGCCAAGCTTCCAAAAAACTACGAGTTTCCTGAAATCTCAGCAAACATTTTTTCACCCAATCTTGATGATACTGGCAGGTAATGATCACGACACCAATCCCACTAGGCTCACCAAATTTCGTTCTTCTAGGTTAAACCGATCCTTTGCAGTAACCGCTTTCATGTTTAGGTTTCACTCTGTTTTCTCCTATATGGATACATGTATTTGGAACTCATAATCAAGCACGGTTTGTGCTAGCTCTTTGAAACTAGGCACAATAATGTAGTTCCAAGTTCTATCGCTATGGTTGGTGTCCTATTGAAGTAGCCCCAAGCAGAGACTGACGAGAATCACTTTCATTGAAAGGGGTTGCCAAGCTTCCAAAAAACTACGAGTTTCCTGAAACCTCAGCAAACAGTTTTTCACACAATCTTGATGATACTGGCAGGTAATGATCAGCACACCAATCCCACTTGGCTCACCAAGTTTCGTTCTTCTAGGTTAAACCGTTCATTTGCAATAACCGTTTTCATGTTTAGGTTTCACTCTGTTTTCTCCTATATGGATACATGTAGTTGTAACACTAAATCAAACACGGTTTGTGCTAGCTCTTTGAAACTTGGCACAATAATGTAGTTCCAAGTTCTATCGCTATGCTTGGTGTCCTATTGAAGTAGCCCCAAGCAGAGACTGACGAGAATCACTTTCATTGAAAGTTGTTGCGAAGATTCCAAAAAACTACGAGTTTCCTGAAATCTCAGCAAACATTTTTTTCACCCAATCTTGATGATACTGGCCGGTAATGATCAGTACACCAATCCCACTTGGCTCACCTAATTTCGTTCTTCTATGTTAAACCGTTCCTTTGCAGTAACCGTTTTCATGTTTAGGTTTCACTCTGTTTTCTCCCATATGGATACATGTAGTTGGAACTGTAAATCAAACACGGTTTGTGCTAGCTCTTTGAAACTTGGCACAATAATGTGGTTCCAATTTCTATCGCTACGGTTGGTGTCCTATTGAAGTAGCCCCAAGCAGAGACTGACGAGAATCACTTTCATTGAAAGGGGTTGCCAAGCTTCCAAAAAACTACGAGTTTCCGGAAATCTCAGCAAACATTTTTTCACCCAATCTTGATGATACTGGCAGGTCATGATCAGTACACCAATCCCACTTGGCTCACCAAATTTCGTTCTTCTAGGTTCAACCGTTCCTTTGCAGTAACCGTTTTCATGTTTAGGTTTCACTCTGTTTTCTCCTATATGGATACATGTAGTTGGAACTCTAAATCAAACACGGTTTGTGCTAGCTCTTTGAAACTTGGCACAATAATGTAGTTCCAAGTTCTATCGCTATGGTTGGTGTCCTATTGAAGTAGCCCCAAGCAGAGACTGAGGAGAATCACTTTCATTGAAAGGGGTTCCCAAGCTTCCAAAAAACTACGAGTTTCCTGAAATCTCAGGAAACATTTTTTCACCCAATCTTGATGATACTGGCAGGTAATGATCAGTACACCAATCCCACTTGACTCACCAAATTTCGTTCTTCTAGGTTAAACCGTCCCTTTGCAGTAACCGTTTTCATGTTTAGGTTTCACTCTGTTTTCTCCTATATGGATACATATAGTTGGAACTCTAAATCAAACACGGTTTGTGCTAGCTCTTTGAAACTTGGCACAATAATGTAGTACCAAGTTCTATCGCTATGGTTGGTGTCCTATTGAAGTAGCCCCAAGCAGAGACTGAGGAGAATCACTTTCATTGAAAGGGGTTGCCAAGCTTCCAAAAAACTACGAGTTTCCTGAAATCTCAGCAAACATTTTTTCACCCAATCTTGATGATACTGGCAGGTAATGATCACGACACCAATCCCACTAGGCTCACCAAATTTCGTTCTTCTAGGTTAAACCGATCCTTTGCAGTAACCGCTTTCATGTTTAGGTTTCACTCTGTTTTCTCCTATATGGATACATGTATTTGGAACTCATAATCAAGCACGGTTTGTGCTAGCTCTTTGAAACTAGGCACAATAATGTAGTTCCAAGTTCTATCGCTATGGTTGGTGTCCTATTGAAGTAGCCCCAAGCAGAGACTGACGAGAATCACTTTCATTGAAAGGGGTTGCCAAGCTTCAAAAAACTACGAGTTTCCTGAAACCTCAGCAAACAGTTTTTCACACAATCTTGATGATACTGGCAGGTAATGATCAGCACACCAATCCCACTTGGCTCACCAAGTTTCGTTCTTCTAGGTTAAACCGTTCATTTGCAATAACCGTTTTCATGTTTAGGTTTCACTCTGTTTTCTCCTATATGGATACATGTAGTTGTAACTCTAAATCAAACACGGTTTGTGCTAGCTCTTTGAAACTTGGCACAATAATGTAGTTCCAAGTTCTATCGCTATGCTTGGTGTCCTATTGAAGTAGCCCCAAGCAGAGACTGACGAGAATCACTTTCATTGAAAGTTGTTGCGAAGATTCCAAAAAACTACGAGTTTCCTGAAATCTCAGCAAACATTTTTTCACCCAATCTTGATGATACTGGCCGGTAATGATCAGTACACCAATCCCACTTGGCTCACCTAATTTCGTTCTTCTATGTTAAACCGTTCCTTTGCAGTAACCGTTTTCATGTTTAGGTTTCACTCTGTTTTCTCCTATATGGATACATGTAGTTGGAACTGTAAATCAAACACGGTTTGTGCTAGCTCTTTGAAACTTGGCACAATAATGTGGTTCCAAGTTCTATCGCTACGGTTGGTGTCCTATTGAAGTAACCCCAAGCAGAGACTGACGAGAATCACTTTCATTGAAAGGGGTTGCCAAGCTTCCAAAAAAATACGAGTTTCCTGAAATCTCAGAAAACATTTTTTCACCCAATCTTGATGATACTGGCAGGTAATGATCAGTACACCAATCCCACTTGGCTCACCAAATTTTGTTCTTCTAGATTAAACCGTTCGTTTGCAGTAACCGTTTTCATGTTTAGGTTTCACTCTGTTTTCTCCTATATGGATACATGTATTAGGAACTCAAAATCAAGCACGGTTTGTGCTAGCTCTTTGAAACTTGGCACAATAATGTAGTTCCAAGTTGTATCGCTATGGTTGGTGTCCTCTTGAAGTAGCCCCAAGCAGAGACTGACGAGAATCACTTTCATTGAAAGGGGTTGCCAAGCTTCCAAAAAACTACGAGTTTCCTGAAATCTCAGGAAACATTTTTTCACCCAATCTTGATGATACTGGCAGGTAATGATCAGTACACCAATCCCACTTGGCTCACCAAATTTCGTTCTTCTAGGTTAAACCGTTCCTTTGCAGTAACCGTTTTCATGTTTAGGTTTCACTCTGTTTTCTCCTATATGGATACATGTAGTTGGAACTCTAAATCAAACACGGTTTGTGCTAGCTCTTTGAAACTTAGCACAATAATGTAGTTCCAAGTTCTATCGGTATGGTTGGTGTCCAATGGAAGTAGCCCCAAGCAGAGACTGAGGAGAATCACTTTCATTGATAGGGGTTGCCAAGCTTCCAAAAAACTACGAGTTTCCTGAAATCTCAGCAAACATTTTTACACCCAATCTTGATGATAATGGCAGGTAATGATCATGATACAAATCCCACTTGGCTCACCAAATTTCGTTATTCTAGGTTAAACCGTTCCTTTGCAGTAACCGTTTTCATGTTTAGGTTTCACTCTGTTTTCTTCTATATGGATACATGTAGTTGGAACTCTAAATCAAACACGGTTTGTGCTAGTTCTTTGAAACTTGGCACAATAATGTAGTTCCAAGTTCTATCGCTATGGTTGGTGTCCTATTGAAGTAGCCCCAAGCAGAGACTGACGAGAATCACTTTCATTGAAAGGGGTTGCAAAGCTTCCAAAAAACTACGAGTTTCCTGAAACCTCAGCAAACAGTTTTTCACCCAATTTGATGATAATGGCAGGTAATGATCAGTACACCAATCCCACTTGGCTCACCAAGTTTCGTTCTTCTAGGTTAAACCGTTCATTTGCAATAACCGTTTTCATGTGTAGGTTTCACTCTGTTTTCTCCTATATGGATACATGTAGTTGGAACTCTAAATCAAACACGGTTTGAGCCAGCTCTTTGAAACTTGGCACAATAATGTAGTACCAAGTTCTATCGCTATGCTTGGTGTCATATTGAAGTAGCCCCAAGCAGAGACTGACGAGAATCACTTTCATTGAAAGGGGTTGCCAAGCTTCCAAAAAACTACGAGTTTCCTGAAATCTCAGCAAACATTTTTTCACCCAATCTTGATGATACTGGCCGGTAATGATCAGTACACCAATCCCACTTGGCTCACCAAATTTCGTTCTTCTAGGTTAAACCGTTCCTTTGCAGTAACCGTTTTCATGTTTAGGTTTCACTCTGTTTTCTCCTATATGGATACATGTAGTTGGAACTGTAAATCAAACACGGTTTGTGCTAGCTCTTTGAAACTTGGCACAATAATGTTGTTCCAAGTTCTATCGCAATGGTTGATGTCCAATGGAAGTAGCCCCAAGCAGAGACTGACGAGAATCACTTTCATTGAAAGGGGTTGCCAAGCTTCCAAAAAACTACGAGTTTCCTGAAATCTCAGCAAACATTTTTTCACCCAATCTTGATGATACTGGCCGGTAATGATCCGTACACCAATCCCACTTGGCTCACGATATTTCGTTTTCTAGGTTAAACCGTTCCTTTGCAGTAACCGTTTACATGTTTAGGTTTCACTCTGTTTTCTCCTATATGGATACATGTAGTTGGAACTGTAAATCAAACACGGTTTGTGCTAGCTCTTTGAAACTTGGCACAATAATGTGGTTCCAAGTTCTATCGCTACGGTTGGTGTCCTATTGAAGTAGCCCCAAGCAGAGACTGACGAGAATCACTTTCATTGAAAGGGGTTGCCAAGCTTCCAAAAAAATACGAGTTTCCTGAAATCTCAGAAAACATTTTTTCACCCAATCTTGATGATACTGGCAGGTAATGATCAGTACACCAATCCCACTTGGCTCACCAAATTTTGTTCTTCTAGATTAAACCGTTCGTTTGGAGTAACCGTTTTCATGTTTAGGTTTCACTCTGTTTTCTCCTATATGGATACATGTATTAGGAACTCAAAATCAAGCACGGTTTGTGCTAGCTCTTTGAAACTTGGCACAATAATGTAGTTCCAAGTTCTATCGCTATGGTTGGTGTCCTATTGAAGTAGCCCCAAGCAGAGACTGAGGAGAATCACTTTCATTGAAAGTGGTTGCCAAGCTTCCAAAAAACTACGAGTTTCCTGAATTCTCAGCATACATTTTTTCACCCAATCTTGATGATACTGGAAGGTAATGATCAGTACACCAATCCCACTTGGCTCACCAAATTTCGTTCTTCTAGGTTAAACCGTTCCTTTGCAGTAACCGTTTTCATGTTTAGGTTTCACTCTGTTTTCTCCTATATGGATACATGTAGTTGGAACTCTAAATCAAACACGGTTTGTGCTAGCTCTTTGAAACTTGGCACAATAATGTAGTTCCAAGTTCTATCGCTATGGTTGGTTTCCTATTCAAGTAGCCCCAAGCAGAGACTGACGAGAATCACTTTCATTGAAAGGGGTTGCCAAGCTTCCAAAAAACTACGAGTTTCCTGAAATCTCAGCAAACATTTTTTCACCCACTCTTAATGATACTGGCAGGTAATGATCAGTACACCAATCCCACATGTCTCACCAAATTTCGATCTTCTATTTTAAACCGTTCCTTTGCAGTAACCGTTTTCATGTTTAGGTTTCACTCTGTTTTCTCCTATATGGATACATGTAGTTGGAACTCTAAATCAAACATGGTTTGTGCTAGCTCTTTGATACATGGCACAATAATGTATTTCCATGTTCTATCGCTATGGTTTGTGTCCTATTGAAGTAGTTCCAAGCAGAGACTGACGAGAATCACTTTCATTGAAAGGGGTTGCCAAGCTTCCAAAAAACTACGAGTTTCCTGAAATCTCAGCAAACATTTTTTCACCCAATCTTGATGATACTGACAGGTAATGATCAGCACACCAATCCCACTTGGCTCACCAAATTTCTTTCTTCTAGGTTAAACCGTTCCTTTGCAGTAACCATTTTCATGTTTAGATTTCACTCTGTTTTCTCCTATATGGATACATGTATTTGCAATTCCAAATCAAGCACGGTTGGTGCTAGCTCTTTGAAACTTGGCACAATAATGTAGTTCCAAGTTCTATCGCTACTTTGGTGTCCTATTGAAGTAGCCCCAAGCAGAGACTGACGAGAATCACTTTCATTGAAAGGGGTTGCCAAGCTTCCAAAAAACTACGAGTTTCCTGAAATCTCGGGAAACATTTTTTCACCCAATCTGATGATACTGGCAGGTAATGATCAGTACACCAATCCCACTTGGCTCACCAAATTTTGTTCTTCTAGATTAAACAGTTCGTTTGCAGTAACCGTTTTAATAATTAGGTTTCACACTGTTTTCTCCTATATGGATGCATGTATTTGGAACTCAAAATCAAGCACGGTTTGTGCTAGCTCTTTGAAACTTGGCACAATAATTTAGTTCCAAGTTCTATCGCTATGGTTTGTGTCCTATTGAAGTAGCCCCAAGCAGAGACTGAGGAGAATCACTTTCATTGAAAGGGGTTGCCAAGCTTCCAAAAAACTACGAGTTTCCTGAAATCTCAGCAAACATTTTTTCACCCAATCTTGATGATACTGGCAGGTAATGATCAGTACACCAATGCCACTTGGCTCACCAAATTTCGTTCTTCTAGGTTAAACCGTTCCTTTGCAGTAACCGTTTTCATGTTTAGGTTTCACTCTGTTTTCTCCTATATGGATACACGTAGTTGGAACTCTAAATCAAACACGGTTTGTGCTAGCTCTTTGAAACTTGGCACAATAATGTAGTTCCAAGTTCTATAGCTATGGTTGGTGTCCTACCGAAGTAGCCCCAAGCAGAGACTGACGAGAATCACTTTCATTGAAAGGGGTTGCCAAGCTTCCAAAAAACTACGAGTTTCCTGAAATCTCAGCAAACATTTTTTCACCCAATATTGATGATAATGGCAGGTAATGATCAGTACACCGATCCCACTTGGCTCACCAAATTTCGTTCTTCTAGGTTAAACCGTTCCTTTGCAGTAACCGTTTTCATGTTTAGGTTTCACTCTGTTTTCTCCTATATGGATACATGTAGATGGAACTCTAAATCAAACACGGTTTGTGCTAGCTCTTTGAAACTTGGAACAATAATGTAGTTCCAAGTTCTATCGCTATGGTTGGTGTCCTATGGAAGTAGCCCCAAGCAGAGACTGACGAGAATCACTTTCATTGAAAGGGGTTGCCAAGCTTCCAAAAAACTACGAGTTTCCTGAAACCTCAGCAAACATTTTTTCACGCAATCTTGATGATACTGGCAGGTAATGATCAGTACACCAATCCCACTTAGCTCACCAAATTTTGTTCTTCTAGGTTAAATAAACCGTTCCTTTGCAGTAACCGTTTTCATGTTTAGGTTTCACTCTGTTTTCTCCTATATGGATACAAGTAGTTGGAACTCTAAATCAAACACGGATTGTGCTAGCTCTTTGAAACTTGGCACAATAATGTAGTTCCAAGTTCTATCGCTATGGTTGGTGTCCTATCGAAGTAGCCCCAAGCAGAGACTGACGAGAATCACTTTCATTGAAAGGGGTTGCCAAGCTTCCAAAAAACTAAGACTTTCCTGAAACCTCAGCAAACATTTTTTCACCCAATTTGATGATACCGGCAGGTAATGATCAGTACACCAATCCCACTTGGCTCACCAAATTTCGTTCTTCTAGGTTAAACCGTTCCTTTGCAGTAACCGTTTTCATGTTTAGGTTTCACTCTGTTTTCTCCTATATGGATACATGTAGTTGGAACTCTAAATCAAACACGGTTTCTGCTAGCTCTTTGAAACTTGGCACAATAATGTAGTTCAAAGTTCTATCGCTATGGTTTGTGTCCTATTGAAGTAGCCTCAAGCAGAGACTGACGAGAATCACTTTCATTGAAATGGGTTGCCAAGCTTCCAAAAAACTACGAGTTTCCTGAAATCTCAGAAAACATTTTTTCACCCAATCTTGATGATACTGGCAGGTAATGATCAGTACACCAATCCCACTTGGCTCACCAAATTTTGTTCTTCTAGGTTAAACCATTCCTTTGCAGTAACCGTTTTCATGTTTAGGTTTCACTCTGTTTTCTCCTATATGAATACATGTATTTGGAACTCTAAATCAAACACGGTTTCTGCTAGCTCTTTGAAACTTGGCACAATAATGTAGTTCAAAGTTCTATCGCTATGGTTTGTGTCCTATTGAAGTAGCCCCAAGCAGAGACTGACGAGAATCACTTTCATTGAAAGGGGTTGCCAAGCTTCCAAAAAACTACGAGTTTCCTGAAATCTCAGCAAACATTTTTTCACCCACTCTTGATGATACTGGCAGGTAATGATCAGTACACCAATCCCACTTGTCTCACCAAATTTCGATCTTCTATTTTAAACCGTTCCTTTGCAGTAACCGTTTTCATGTTTAGGTTTCACTCTGTTTTCTCCTATATGGATACATGTAGTTGGAACTCTAAATCAAACATGGTTTGTGCTAGCTCTTTGATACTTGGCACAATAATGTATTTCCATGTTCTATCGCTATGGTTTGTGTCCTATTGAAGTAGTTCCAAGCAGAGACTGACGAGAATCACTTTCATTGAAAGGGGTTGCCAAGCTTCCAAAAAACTACGAGTTTCCTGAAATCTCAGCAAACATTTTTTCACCCAATCTTGATGATACTGACAGGTAATGATCAGCACACCAATCCCACTTGGCTCACCAAATTTCTTTCTTCTAGGTTAAACCGTTCCTTTGCAGTAACCATTTTCATGTTTAGATTTCACTCTGTTTTCTCCTATATGGATACATGTATTTGCAATTCCAAATCAAGCACGGTTGGTGCTAGCTCTTTGAAACTTGGCACAATAATGTAGTTCCAAGTTTTATCGCTACTTTGGTGTCCTATTGAAGTAGCCCCAAGCAGAGACTGACGAGAATCACTTTCATTGAAAGGGGTTGCCAAGCTTCCAAAAAACTACGAGTTTCCTGAAATCTCGGGAAACATTTTTTCACCCAATCTGATGATACTGGCAGGTAATGATCAGTACACCAATCCCACTTGGCTCACCAAATTTTGTTCTTCTAGATTAAACAGTTCGTTTGCAGTAACCGTTTTAATAATTAGGTTTCACACTGTTTTCTCCTATATGGATGCATGTATTTGGAACTCAAAATCAAGCACGGTTTGTGCTAGCTCTTTGAAACTTGGCACAATAATTTAGTTCCAAGTTCTATCGCTATGGTTTGTGTCCTATTGAAGTAGCCCCAAGCAGAGACTGACGAGAATCACTTTCATTGAAAGGGCTTGCAAATCTTCCAAAAAACTAAGAGTTTCCTGAAATCTCAGCAAACATTTTTTCACCCTATCTTGATGATACTGGCAGGTAATGATCAGTACACCAATCCCACTTGGCTCACCAATTTTCGTTATTCTAGGTTAAACCGTTCCTTTGCAGTAACCGTTTTCATGTTTAGGTTTCACTCTGTTTTCTCCTATATGGATACATGTAGTTGGAACTCTAAATCAAACACGGTTTGTGCTCCCTCTTTGAAACTTGGCACAATAATGTAGTTCCAAGTTCTATCGGTATGGTTGGTGTCCTATTGAAGTAGCCCCAAGCAGAGACTGAGGAGAATCACTTTCATTGAAAGGGGTTGCCAAGCTTCCAAAAAACTTCGAGTTTCCTGAAATCTCAGCAAACATTTATTCACCGAATCCTGATGATACTGGCAGGTAATGATTAGTACACCAATCCCACTTGGCTCACCAAATTTTGTTCTTCTAGATTAAACCGTTCGTTTGCAGTAACCGTTTTCATGTTTAGGTTTCACTTTGTTTTCTCCTATATGGATACATGTAGTTGGAACTCTAAATCAAACACGGTTTGTGCTAGCTCTTTGAAACTTGGCACAATAATGTAGTTCCAAGTTCAATTGCTATGGTTGGTGTCCCATTGAAGTAGCCCCAAGCAGAGACTGAGGAGAATCACTTTCATTGAAAGGGGTTGCCAAGCTTCCAAAAAACTACGAGTTTCCTGAAATCTCAGCAAACATTTTTTTCACCCAATCTTGATGATACTGGCAGGTAATGATCAGTACACCAATGCCACTTGGCTCACCAAATTTCGTTCTTCTAGGTTAAACCGTTCCTTTGCAGTAACCGTTTTCATGTTTAGGTTTCACTCTGTTTTCTCCTATATGGATACACGTAGTTGGAACTCTAAATCAAACACGGTTTGTGCTAGCTCTTTGAAACTTGGCACAATAATGTAGTTCCAAGTTCTATAGCTATGGTTGGTGTCCTACCGAAGTAGCCCCAAGCAGAGACTGACGAGAATCACTTTCATTGAAAGGGGTTGCCAAGCTTCCAAAAAACTACGAGTTTCCTGAAACCTCAGCAAACATTTTTTCACGCAATCTTGATGATACTGGCAGGTAATGATCAGTACACCAATCCCACTTAGCTCACCAAATTTCGTTCTTCTAGGTTAAATAAACCGTTCCTTTGCAGTAACCGTTTTCATGTTTAGGTTTCACTCTGTTTTCTCCTATATGGATACAAGTAGTTGGAACTCTAAATCAAACACGGTTTGTGCTAGCTCTTTGAAACTTGGCACAATAATGTAGTTCCAAGTTCTATCGCTATGGTTGGTGTCCTATCGAAGTAGCCCCAAGCAGAGACTGACGAGAATCACTTTCATTGAAAGGGGTTGCCAAGCTTCCAAAAAACTAAGACTTTCCTGAAACCTCAGCAAACATTTTTTCACCCAATTTGATGATACCGGCAGGTAATGATCAGTACACCAATCCCACTTGGCTCACCAAATTTCGTTCTTCTAGGTTAAACCGTTCCTTTGCAGTAACCGTTTTCATGTTTAGGTTTCACTCTGTTTTCTCCTATATGGATACATGTAGTTGGAACTCTAAATCAAACACGGTTTCTGCTAGCTCTTTGAAACTTGGCACAATAATGTAGTTCCATGTTCTCTCGCTATGGTTTGTGTCCAATGGAAGTAGCCCCAAGCAGAGACTGACGAGAATCACTTTCATTGAAAGGGGTTGCCAAGCTTCCAAAAAACTACGAGTTTCCTGAAATATCAGCAAACATTTTTTCACCCAATCTTGATGATACTGGCAGGTAATGATCAGTACACCAATCCCACTTGGCTCACCAAATTTCGTTCTTCTAGGTTAAACCGTTCCTTTGCAGGAACCGTTTTCATTTTTAGGTTTCACTCTGTTTTCTCCTATATGGATACATGTAGTTGGAACTCAAAATCAAGCACGGTTTGTGCTAGCTCTTTGAAACTTGGCACAATAATGTAGTTCCAAGTTCTATCGCTATGGTTGGTGTCCTATTGAAGTAGCCCCAAGCAGAGAATGACGAGAATCACTTTCATTGAAAGGGTTGCCAAGTCTCCAAAAAACTACGAGTTTCCTGAAATCTCAGCAAACATTTTTTCACCCAATCTTGATGATACTGGCAGGTAATGATTAGTACACCAATCCCACTTGGCTCACCAAATTTTGTTCTTCTAGATTAAACCGTTCGTTTGCAGTAACCGTTTTCATGTTTAGGTTTCACTCTGTTTTCTCCTATATGGATACATGTAGTTGGAACTCTAAATCAAACACGGTTTGTGCTAGCTCTTTGAAACTTGGCACAATAATGTAGTTCCAAGTTCTATCGCTATGGTTAGTGTCCTATTGAAGTAGCCCCAAGCAGAGACTGAGGAGAATCACTTTCATTGAAAGGGGTTGCCAAGCTTCCAAAAAACTACGAGTTTCCTGAAATCTCAGCAAACATTTTTTCACCCAATCTTGATGATACTGGCAGGTAATGATCAGTACACCAATCCCACTTGGCTCACCAAATTTCGTTCTTCTAGGTTAAACCGTTCCTTTGCAGTAACCGTTTTCATGTTTAGGTTTCACTCTGTTTTCTCCTATATGGATACATGTAGTTGGAACTCTAAATCAAACACGGTTTGTGCTAGCTCTTTGAAACTTGGCACAATAATGTAGTTCCAAGTTCTATCGGTATGCTTGGTGTCCTATTGAAGTAGCCCCAAGCAGAGACTGAGGAGAATCACTTTCATTGAAAGGGGTTGCCAAGCTTCCAAAAAACTAGGAGTTTCCGGAAATCTCAGCCAACATTTTTTCACCCAATCTTGATGATACTGGCAGGTAATGATCATGACACCAATCCCACTTGGCTCACCAAAATTCGTTATTCTAGGTTAAACCATTCCTTTGCAGTAACCGTTTTCATGTTTAGGTTTCACTCTGTTTTCTCCTATATGAATACATGTATTTGGAACTCTAAATCAAACACGGTTTCTGCTAGCTCTTTGAAACTTGGCACAATAATGTAGTTCCATGTTCTCTCGCTATGGTTGGTGTCCTATTGAAGTAGCCCCAAGCAGAGAATGACGAGAATCACTTTCATTGAAAGGGGTTGCCAAGTCTCCAAAAAACTACGAGTTTCCTGAAATCTCAGCAAACATTTTTTCACCCAATCTTGATAATACTGGCAGGTAATGATTAGTACACCAATCCCATTTGGCTCACCAAATTTTGTTCTTCTAGATTAAACCGTTCGTTTGCAGTAACCGTTTTCATGTTTAGGTTTCACTCTGTTTTCTCCTATATGGATACATGTATTAGGAACTCAAAATCAAGCACGGTTTGTGCTAGCTCTTTGAAACTTGGCACAATAATGTAGTTCCAAGTTGTATCGCTATGGTTGGTGTCCTCTTGAAGTAGCCCCAAGCAGAGACTGACGAGAATCACTTTCATTGAAAGGGGTTGCCAAGCTTCCAAAAAACTACGAGTTTCCTGAAATCTCAGGAAACATTTTTTCACCCAATCTTGATGATACTGGCAGGTAATGATCAGTACACCAATCCCACTTGGCTCACCAAATTTCGTTCTTCTAGGTTAAACCGTTCCTTTGCAGTAACCGTTTTCATGTTTAGGTTTCACTCTGTTTTCTCCTATATGGATACATGTAGTTGGAACTCTAAATCAAACACGGTTTGTGCTAGCTCTTTGAAACTTAGCACAATAATGTAGTTCCAAGTTCTATCGGTATGGTTGGTGTCCAATGGAAGTAGCCCCAAGCAGAGACTGAGGAGAATCACTTTCATTGATAGGGGTTGCCAAGCTTCCAAAAAACTACGAGTTTCCTGAAATCTCAGCAAACATTTTTACACCCAATCTTGATGATAATGGCAGGTAATGATCATGATACAAATCCCACTTGGCTCACCAAATTTCGTTATTCTAGGTTAAACCGTTCCTTTGCAGTAACCGTTTTCATGTTTAGGTTTCACTCTGTTTTCTTCTATATGGATACATGTAGTTGGAACTCTAAATCAAACACGGTTTGTGCTAGTTCTTTGAAACTTGGCACAATAATGTAGTTCCAAGTTCTATCGCTATGGTTGGTGTCCTATTGAAGTAGCCCCAAGCAGAGACTGACGAGAATCACTTTCATTGAAAGGGGTTGCAAAGCTTCCAAAAAACTACGAGTTTCCTGAAACCTCAGCAAACAGTTTTTCACCCAATTTGATGATAATGGCAGGTAATGATCAGTACACCAATCCCACTTGGCTCACCAAGTTTCGTTCTTCTAGGTTAAACCGTTCATTTGCAATAACCGTTTTCATGTGTAGGTTTCACTCTGTTTTCTCCTATATGGATACATGTAGTTGGAACTCTAAATCAAACACGGTTTGAGCCAGCTCTTTGAAACTTGGCACAATAATGTAGTTCCAAGTTCCTATCGCTATGGTTGGTGTCCTATTGAAGTAGCCCCAAGCAGAGACTGACGAGAATCACTTTCATTGAAAGGGGTTGCCAAGCTTCCAAAAAACTACGAGTTTCCTGAAATCTCAGCAAACATTTTTTCACCCAATCTTGATGATACTGGCCGGTAATGATCAGTACACCAATCCCACTTGGCTCACCAAATTTCGTTCTTCTAGGTTAAACCGTTCCTTTGCAGTAACCGTTTTCATGTTTAGGTTTCACTCTGTTTTCTCCTATATGGATACATGTAGTTGGAACTGTAAATCAAACACGGTTTGTGCTAGCTCTTTGAAACTTGGCACAATAATGTTGTTCCAAGTTCTATCGCAATGGTTGATGTCCAATGGAAGTAGCCCCAAGCAGAGACTGACGAGAATCACTTTCATTGAAAGGGGTTGCCAAGCTTCCAAAAAACTACGAGTTTCCTGAAATCTCAGCAAACATTTTTTCACCCAATCTTGATGATACTGGCCGGTAATGATCCGTACACCAATCCCACTTGGCTCACGATATTTCGTTTTCTAGGTTAAACCGTTCCTTTGCAGTAACCGTTTACATGTTTAGGTTTCACTCTGTTTTCTCCTATATGGATACATGTAGTTGGAACTGTAAATCAAACACGGTTTGTGCTAGCTCTTTGAAACTTGGCACAATAATGTGGTTCCAAGTTCTATCGCTACGGTTGGTGTCCTATTGAAGTAGCCCCAAGCAGAGACTGACGAGAATCACTTTTCATTGAAAGGGGTTGCCAAGCTTCCAAAAAAATACGAGTTTCCTGAAATCTCAGAAAACATTTTTTCACCCAATCTTGATGATACTGGCAGGTAATGATCAGTACACCAATCCCACTTGGCTCACCAAATTTTGTTCTTCTAGATTAAACCGTTCGTTTGGAGTAACCGTTTTCATGTTTAGGTTTCACTCTGTTTTCTCCTATATGGATACATGTATTAGGAACTCAAAATCAAGCACGGTTTGTGCTAGCTCTTTGAAACTTGGCACAATAATGTAGTTCCAAGTTCTATCGCTATGGTTGGTGTCCTATTGAAGTAGCCCCAAGCAGAGACTGAGGAGAATCACTTTCATTGAAAGTGGTTGCCAAGCTTCCAAAAAACTACGAGTTTCCTGAATTCTCAGCATACATTTTTTCACCCAATCTTGATGATACTGGAAGGTAATGATCAGTACACCAATCCCACTTGGCTCACCAAATTTCGTTCTTCTAGGTTAAACCGTTCCTTTGCAGTAACCGTTTTCATGTTTAGGTTTCACTCTGTTTTCTCCTATATGGATACATGTAGTTGGAACTCTAAATCAAACACGGTTTGTGCTAGCTCTTTGAAACTTGGCACAATAATGTAGTTCCAAGTTCTATCGCTATGGTTGGTTTCCTATTCAAGTAGCCCCAAGCAGAGACTGACGAGAATCACTTTCATTGAAAGGGGTTGCCAAGCTTCCAAAAAACTACGAGTTTCCTGAAATCTCAGCAAACATTTTTTCACCCACTCTTAATGATACTGGCAGGTAATGATCAGTACACCAATCCCACTTGTCTCACCAAATTTCGATCTTCTATTTTAAACCGTTCCTTTGCAGTAACCGTTTTCATGTTTAGGTTTCACTCTGTTTTCTCCTATATGGATACATGTAGTTGGAACTCTAAATCAAACATGGTTTGTGCTAGCTCTTTGATACATGGCACAATAATGTATTTCCATGTTCTATCGCTATGGTTTGTGTCCTATTGAAGTAGTTCCAAGCAGAGACTGACGAGAATCACTTTCATTGAAAGGGTTGCCAAGCTTCCAAAAAACTACGAGTTTCCTGAAATCTCAGCAAACATTTTTTCACCCAATCTTGATGATACTGACAGGTAATGATCAGCACACCAATCCCACTTGGCTCACCAAATTTCTTTCTTCTAGGTTAAACCGTTCCTTTGCAGTAACCATTTTCATGTTTAGATTTCACTCTGTTTTCTCCTATATGGATACATGTATTTGCAATTCCAAATCAAGCACGGTTGGTGCTAGCTCTTTGAAACTTGGCACAATAATGTAGTTCCAAGTTCTATCGTTACTTTGGTGTCCTATTGAAGTAGCCCCAAGCAGAGACTGACGAGAATCACTTTCATTGAAAGGGGTTGCCAAGCTTCCAAAAAACTACGAGTTTCCTGAAATCTCGGGAAACATTTTCTCACCCAATCTGATGATACTGGCAGGTAATGATCAGTACACCAATCCCACTTGGCTCACCAAATTTTGTTCTTCTAGATTAAACAGTTCGTTTGCAGTAACCGTTTTAATAATTAGGTTTCACACTGTTTTCTCCTATATGGATGCATGTATTTGGAACTCAAAATCAAGCACGGTTTGTGCTAGCTCTTTGAAACTTGGCACAATAATTTAGTTCCAAGTTCTATCGCTATGGTTTGTGTCCTATTGAAGTAGCCCCAAGCAGAGATTGACGAGAATCACTTTCATTGAAAGGGCTTGCAAATCTTCCAAAAAACTAAGAGTTTTCCTGAAATCTCAGCAAACATTTTTTCACCCTATCTTGATGATACTGGCAGGTAATGATCAGTACACCAATCCCACTTGGCTCACCAATTTTCGTTATTCTAGGTTAAACCGTTCCTTTGCAGTAACCGTTTTCATGTTTACGTTTCACTCTGTTTTCTCCTATATGGATACATGTAGTTGGAACTCTAAATCAAACACGGTTTGTGCTCCCTCTTTGAAACTTGGCACAATAATGTAGTTCCAAGTTCTATCGGTATGGTTGGTGTCCTATTGAAGTAGCCCCAAGCAGAGACTGAGGAGAATCACTTTCATTGAAAGGGGTTGCCAAGCTTCCAAAAAACTTCGAGTTTCCTGAAATCTCAGCAAACATTTATTCACCGAATCCTGATGATACTGGCAGGTAATGATTAGTACACCAATCCCACTTGGCTCACCAAATTTTGTTCTTCTAGATTAAACCGTTCGTTTGCAGTAACCGTTTTCATGTTTAGGTTTCACTTTGTTTTCTCCTATATGGATACATGTAGTTGGAACTCTAAATCAAACACGGTTTGTGCTAGCTCTTTGAAACTTGGCACAATAATGTAGTTCCAAGTTCTATTGCTATGGTTGGTGTCCCATTGAAGTAGCCCCAAGCAGAGACTGAGGAGAATCACTTTCATTGAAAGGGGTTGCCAAGCTTCCAAAAAACTACGAGTTTCCTGAAATCTCAGCAAACATTTTTTCACCCAATCTTGATGATACTGGCAGGTAATGATCAGTACACCAATGCCACTTGGCTCACCAAATTTCGTTCTTCTAGGTTAAACCGTTCCTTTGCAGTAACCGTTTTCATGTTTAGGTTTCACTCTGTTTTCTCCTATATGGATACACGTAGTTGGAACTCTAAATCAAACACGGTTTGTGCTAGCTCTTTGAAACTTGGCACAATAATGTAGTTCCAAGTTCTATAGCTATGGTTGGTGTCCTACCGAAGTAGCCCCAAGCAGAGACTGACGAGAATCACTTTCATTGAAAGGGGTTGCCAAGCTTCCAAAAAACTACGAGTTTCCTGAAATCTCAGCAAACATTTTTTCACCCAATATTGATGATAATGGCAGGTAATGATCAGTACACCGATCCCACTTGGCTCACCAAATTTCGTTCTTCTAGGTTAAACCGTTCCTTTGCAGTAACCGTTTTCATGTTTAGGTTTCACTCTGTTTTCTCCTATATGGATACATGTAGATGGAACTCTAAATCAAACACGGTTTGTGCTAGCTCTTTGAAACTTGGAACAATAATGTAGTTCCAAGTTCTATCGCTATGGTTGGTGTCCTATGGAAGTAGCCCCAAGCAGAGACTGACGAGAATCACTTTCATTGAAAGGGGTTGCCAAGCTTCCAAAAAACTACGAGTTTCCTGAAACCTCAGCAAACATTTTTTCACGCAATCTTGATGATACTGGCAGGTAATGATCAGTACACCAATCCCACTTAGCTCACCAAATTTCGTTCTTCTAGGTTAAATAAACCGTTCCTTTGCAGTAACCGTTTTCATGTTTAGGTTTCACTCTGTTTTCTCCTATATGGATACAAGTAGTTGGAACTCTAAATCAAACACGGTTTGTGCTAGCTCTTTGAAAACTTGGCACAATAATGTAGTTCCAAGTTCTATCGCTATGGTTGGTGTCCTATCGAAGTAGCCCCAAGCAGAGACTGACGAGAATCACTTTCATTGAAAGGGGTTGCCAAGCTTCCAAAAAACTAAGACTTTCCTGAAACCTCAGCAAACATTTTTTCACCCAATTTGATGATACCGGCAGGTAATGATCAGTACACCAATCCCACTTGGCTCACCAAATTTCGTTCTTCTAGGTTAAACCGTTCCTTTGCAGTAACCGTTTTCATGTTTAGGTTTCACTCTGTTTTCTCCTATATGGATACATGTAGTTGGAACTCTAAATCAAACACGGTTTCTGCTAGCTCTTTGAAACTTGGCACAATAATGTAGTTCCAAGTTCTATCGCTATGGTTAGTGTCCTATTGAAGTAGCCCCAAGCAGAGACTGACGAGAATCACTTTCATTGAAAGGGGTTGCCAAGCTTCCAAAAAACTACGAGTTTCCTGAAATCTCAGCAAACATTTTTTCACCCAATCTTGATGATACTGGCAGGTAATGATCAGTACACCAATCCCACTTGGCTCACCAAATTTCGTTCTTCTAGGTTAAACCGTTCCTTTGCAGTAACCGTTTTCATGTTTAGGTTTCACTCTGTTTTCTCCTATATGGATACATGTAGTTGGAACTCTAAATCAAACACGGTTTGTGCTAGCTCTTTGAAACTTGGCACAATAATGTAGTTCCAAGTTCTATCGGTATGCTTGGTGTCCTATTGAAGTAGCCCCAAGCAGAGACTGAGGAGAATCACTTTCATTGAAAGGGGTTGCCAAGCTTCCAAAAAACTAGGAGTTTCCGGAAATCTCAGCCAACATTTTTTCACCCAATCTTGATGATACTGGCAGGTAATGATCATGACACCAATCCCACTTGGCTCACCAAAATTCGTTATTCTAGGTTAAACCATTCCTTTGCAGTAACCGTTTTCATGTTTAGGTTTCACTCTGTTTTCTCCTATATGAATACATGTATTTGGAACTCTAAATCAAACACGGTTTCTGCTAGCTCTTTGAAACTTGGCACAATAATGTAGTTCCATGTTCTCTCGCTATGGTTGGTGTCCTATTGAAGTAGCCCCAAGCAGAGAATGACGAGAATCACTTTCATTGAAAGGGGTTGCCAAGTCTCCAAAAAACTACGAGTTTCCTGAAATCTCAGCAAACATTTTTTAACCCAATCTTGATAATACTGGCAGGTAATGATTAGTACACCAATCCCATTTGGCTCACCAAATTTTGTTCTTCTAGATTAAACCGTTCGTTTGCAGTAACCGTTTTCATGTTTAGGTTTCACTCTGTTTTCTCCTATATGGATACATGTAGTTGGAACTCTAAATCAAACACGGTTTGTGCTAGCTCTTTGAAACTTGGCACAATAATGTAGTTCCAAGTTCTATCGCTATGGTTAGTGTCCTATTGAAGTAGCCCCAAGCAGAGACTGAGGAGAATCACTTTCATTGAAAGGGGTTGCCAAGCTTCCAAAAAACTACGAGTTTCCTGAAATCTCAGCAAACATTTTTTCACCCAATCTTGATGATACTGGCAGGTAATGATCAGTACACCAATCCCACTTGGCTCACCAAATTTCGTTCTTCTAGGTTAAACCGTTCCTTTGCAGTAACCGTTTTCATGTTTAGGTTTCACTCTGTTTTCTCCTATATGGATACATGTAGTTGGAACTCTAAATCAAACACGGTTTGTGCTAGCTCTTTGAAACATGGCACAATAATGTAGTTCCAAGTTCTATAGCTATGGTTGGTGTCCTATCGAAGTAGCCCCAAGCAGAGACTGACGAGAATCACTTTCATTGAAAGGTGTTGCCAAGCTTCCAAAAAACTACAAGTTTCCTGAAATCTCAGCAAATATTTTTTCACCCAATCTTGATGATACTGGCAGGTAATGATCACGACACCAATCCCACTTGGCTCACCAAATTTCATTCTTCTAGGTTAAAACCGTTCCTTTGCAGTAAACGTTTTCATGTTTAGGTTTCACTCTGTTTTCTCCTATATGGATACATGGAGTTGGAACACTAAATTAAACACGGTTTGTGCTAGCTCTTTGAAACTTGGCACAATAATGTAGTTCCAAGTTCTATCGCTATGGTTGGTGTCCTATTGAAGTAGCCCCAAGCAGATACTGACGAGAATCACTTTCATTGAAAGGGGTTGCCAAGCTTCCAAAAAACTCGAGTTTCCTGAAATCTCAACAAACATTTTTCACCCAAACTTGATGATACTGGCAGGTAATGATCAGTACACCAATCCCACTTGGCTCACCAAATTTCATTCTTCTAGGTTAAACCGTTCCTTTGCAGTAACCGTTTTCATGTTTAGGTTTCACTCTGTTTTCTCCTATATGGATACATGTAGTTGGAACGCTAAATCAAACACGGTTTGTGCTCCCTCTTTGAAACTTGGCACAATAATGTAGTTCCAAGTTCTATCGGTATGGTTGGTGTCCTATTGAAGTAGCCCCAAGCAGAGACTGAGGAGAATCACTTTCATTGAAAGGGGTTGCCAAGCTTCCAAAAAACTAAGACTTTCCTGAAACCTCAGCAAACATTTTTTAACCCAATTTGATGATACTGGCAGGTAATGATCAGTACACCAATCCCACTTGGCTCACCAAATTTCGTTCTTCTAGGTTAAACCGTTCCTTTGCAGTAACCGTTTTCATGTTTAGGTTTCACTCTGTTTTCTCCTATATGGATACAAGTAGTTGGAACATCTAAATCAAACACGGTTTGTGCTAGCTCTTTGAAACTTGGCACAATTATAGTAGTTCCAAGTTCTATCACTATCGTTGGTGTCTTATCGAAGTAGCCCCAAGCAGAGACTGACGAGAATCACTTTCATTGAAAGGGGTTGGCAAGCTTCCAATAAACTACGACATTACTGAAACCTCAGCAAATATTTTTTCACCCAATTTGATGATACTGGCAGGTAATGATCAGTACACCAGTCCCACTTGGCTCACCAAATTTCTTTCTTCTAGGTTAAACCGTTCCTTTGCAGTAACCGTTTTCATGTTTAGGTTTCACTCTGTTTTCTCCTATATGGATACAAGTAGTTGGAACTCTAAATCAAACACGGTTTGTGCTAGCTCTTTGAAACTTGGCACAATAATGTAGTTCCAAGTTCTATCGCTATGGTTGGTGTCCTATTGAAGTAGCCCCAAGCAGCGACTGACGAGAATCACTTTCATTGAAAGGGGTTGCCAAGCTTCCAAAAACTACGAGTTTCCGGAAATCTCAGCAAACATTTTTTTAACCAATCTTGATCATACTGGCAGGTAATGATCAGTACACCAATCCCACTTGGCTAACCAAATTTCGTTCTTCTAGGTTAAACCGTTCCTTTGCAGAAACCGTTTTCATGTTTAGGTTTCACTCTGTTTTCTCCTATACGGATACATGTAGTTGGAACTCTAAATCAAACACGGTTTGTGCTAGCTCTTTGAAACTTGGCACAATAATGTAGTTCCAAGTTCTATCGCTATGGTTGGTGTCCTATTGAAGTAGCCCCAAGCAGAGACTGACGAGAATCACTTTCATTGAAAGGAGTTGCCAAGCTTCCAAAAAACTACGAGTTTCTTGAAACCTCAGCAAACATTTTTTCACCCAATTTGATGATACTGGCAGGTAATGATCAGTACACCAATCCCACTTGGCTCACCAAATTTCGTTCTTCTAGGTTAAACCTTTCCTTTGCAGTAACCGTTTTCATGTTTAGGTTTCACTCTGTTTTCTCCTATATGGATACATGTAGTTGGAACTCTAAATCAAACACGGTTTGTGCTAGCTCTTTGAAACTTGGCACAATAATGTAGTTCCACGTTCTTTCGCTATGGTTTGTGTCCTATTGAAGTAGCCCCAAGCAGAGAATGACGAGAATCACTTTCATTGAAAGGGGTTGCCAAGCTTCCAAAAAACTACGAGTTTCCTGAAATCTCAGCTAACATTTTTTCACCCAATTTGATGATACTGGCAGGTAATGATCAGTACACCAATCCCACTTGGCTCACCAAATTTCGTTCTTCTAGGTTAAACCGTTCCTTTGCAGTAACCGTTTTCATGTTTAGGTTTCACTCTGTTTTTCTCCTATATGGATACATGTATTTGGAACTCTAAATCAAACACGGTTTGTGCTAGCTCTTTGAAACTTGGCACCATAATGTAGTTCCAAGTTCTATTGCTATGGTTGGTGTCCTATCAAAGTAGCCCCAAGCAGAGACTGACGGGAATCACTTTCATTGAAGGGGGTTGCCAAGCTTCCAAAAAACTACGAGTTTCCTGAAATCTCAGCATACATTTTTTCACCCAATCTTGATGATACTGGAAGGTAATGATCAGTACACCAATCCCACTTGGCTCACCAAATTTCGTTCTTCTAGGTTAAACCGTTCCTTTGCAGTAACCGTTTTCATGTTTAGGTTTCACTCTGTTTTCTCCTATATGGATACAAGTAGTTGGAACTCTAAATCAAACACGGTTTGTGCTAGCTCTTTGAAACTTGGCACAATAATGTAGTTCCAAGTTCTATCGCTATGGTTGGTGTCCTATCGAAGTAGCCCCAAGCAGAGACTGTCGAGAATCACTTTCATTGAAAGGGGTTGCCAAGCTTCCAAAAAACTACGAGTTTCCTGAAATCTCAGCAAATATTTTTTTAACCAATCTTGATGATACTGGCAGGTAATGATCAGTACACCAATCGCAATTGGCTCACCAAATTTCGTTCTTCTAGGTTAAACCGTTCCTTTGCAGTAACCGTTTTCATGTTTAGGTTTCACTCTGTTTTCTCCTATATGGATACAAGTAGTTGGAACTCTAAATCAAACACGGTTTGTGCTAGCTCTTTGAAACTTGGCACAATAATGTAGTTCCAAGTTCTATCGCTATGGTTGGTGTCCTATTGAAGTAGCCCCAAGCAGCGACTGACGAGAATCACTTTCATTGAAAGGGGTTGCCCAGCTTCCAAAAACTATGAGTTTCCGGAAATCTCAGCAAACATTTTTTCACCCAATCTTGATCATACTGGCAGGTAATGATCAGTACACCAATCCCACATGGCTCACCCAATTTCGTTCTTCTAGGTTAAACCGTTCCTTTGCAGTAACCGTTTTCATGTTTAGGTTTCACTCTGTTTTCTCCTATATGGATACATGGAGTTGGAACTCTAAATCAAACACGGTTTGTGCTAGCTCTTTGAAACTAGGCACAATAATGTAGTTCCAAGTTCTATCGCTATGGTTGGTGTCCTATCGAAGTAGCCCCAAGCAGAGACTGACGAGAATCACTTTCATTGAAAGGGTTGCCAAGCTTCCAAAAAACTACGAGTTTCCTGAAATCTCAGCAAACATTTTTTTGCCCAATCTTGATGATACTGGCAGGTAATGATCAGCACACCAATCCCACTTGGCTCACCAAATTTTGTTCTTCTAGGTTAAACCGTTCCTTTGCAGTAACCATTTTCATGTTTAGGTTTCACTCTGTTTTCTCCTATATGGATACATGTAGTTGGAACTGTAAATCAAACACGGTTTGTGATAGCTCTTTGAAACTTGGCACAATAATGTGGTTCCAAGTTGTATCGCTACGGTTGGTGTCCTATTGAAGTAGCCCCAAGCAGAGACTGACGAGAATCACTTTCATTGAAAGGGGTTGCCAAGCTTCCAAAAAACTACGAGTTTCCTGAAATCTCAGAAAACATTTTTTCACCCAATCTTGATGATACTGGCAGGTAATGATCAGTACACCAATCCCACTTGGCTCACCAAATTTTGTTCTTCTAGATTAAACCGTTCGTTTGCAGTAACCGTTTTCATGTTTAGGTTTCACTCTGTTTTCTCCTATATGGATACATGTATTAGGAACTCAAAATCAAGCACGGTTTGTGCTAGCTCTTTTGAAACGTGGCACAATAATGTAGTTCCAAGTTGTATCGCTATGGTTGGTTTCCTATTGAAGTAGCCCCAAGCAGAGACTGACGAGAATCACTTTCATTGAAAGGGGTTGCCAAGCTTCCAAAAAACTACGAGTTTCCTGAAATCTCAGCAAACATTTTTTCACCCAATCTTGATGATACTGGCAGGTAATGATCAGTACACCAATCCCACTTGGCTCACCAAATTTCGTTCTTCTAGGATAAACCGTTCCTTTGCAGGAACCGTTTTCATGTTTAGGTTTCACTCTGTTTTCTCCTATATGGATACATGTAGTTGGAACTCTAAATCAAACACGGTTTGTGCTAGCTCTTTGAAACGTGGCACAATAATGTAGTTCCAAGTTCTATCACTATCGTTGGTGTCTTATCGAAGTAGCCCCAAGCAGAGACTGACGAGAATCACTTTCATTGAAAGGGGTTGGCAAGCTTCCAATAAACTACGACATTACTGAAACCTCAGCAAATATTTTTTCACCCAATTTGATGATACTGGCAGGTAATGATCAGTACACCAGTCCCACTTGGCTCACCAAATTTCGTTCTTCTAGGTTAAACCGTTCCTTTGCAGTAACCGTTTTCATGTTTAGGGTTCACTCTGTTTTCTCCTATATGGATACAAGTAGTTGGAACTCTAAATCAAACACGGTTTCTGCTAGCTCTTTGAAACTTGGCACAATAATGTAGTTCCAAGTTCTATCGCTATGGTTGGTGTCCTATCGAAGTAGCCCCAAGCAGCGACTGACGAGAATCACTTTCATTGAAAGGGGTTGCCAAGCTTCCCAAAAACGACGAGTTTCCTGAAATCTCAGCAAACTTTTTTTTCACCCAATCTTGATGATACTGGCAGGTAATGATCAGTACACCAATCCCACTTGGCTCACCAAATTTCTTTCTTCTAGGTTAAACCGTTCCTTTGCAGTAACCGTTTTCATGTTTAGGTTTCACTCTGTTTTCTCCTATATGGATACAAGTAGTTGGAACTCTAAATCAAACACGGTTTGTGCTAGCTCTTTGAAACTTGGCACAATAATGTAGTTCCAAGTTCTATCGCTATGGTTGGTGTCCTATTGAAGTAGCCCCAAGCAGCGACTGACGAGAATCACTTTCATTGAAAGGGGTTGCCAAGCTTCCAAAAACTACGAGTTTCCGGAAATCTCAGCAAACATTTTTTTAACCAATCTTGATCATACTGGCAGGTAATGATCAGTACACCAATCCCACTTGGCTAACCAAATTTCGTTCTTCTAGGTTAAACCGTTCCTTTGCAGTAACCGTTTTCATGTTTAGGTTTCACTCTGTTTTCTCCTATACGGATACATGTAGTTGGAACTCTAAATCAAACACGGTTTGTGCTAGCTCTTTGAAACTTGGCACAATAATGTAGTTCCAAGTTCTATCGCTATGGTTGGTGTCCTATTGAAGTAGCCCCAAGCAGAGACTGACGAGAATCACTTTCATTGAAAGGAGTTGCCAAGCTTCCAAAAAACTACGAGTTTCCTGAAACCTCAGCAAACATTTTTTCACCCAATTTGATGATACTGGCAGGTAATGATCAGTACACCAATCCCACTTGGCTCACCAAATTTCGTTCTTCTAGGTTAAACCTTTCCTTTGCAGTAACCGTTTTCATGTTTAGGTTTCACTCTGTTTTCTCCTATATGGATACATGTAGTTGGAACTCTAAATCAAACACGGTTTGTGCTAGCTCTTTGAAACTTGGCACAATAATGTAGTTCCACGTTCTTTCGCTATGGTTTGTGTCCTATTGAAGTAGCCCCAAGCAGAGAATGACGAGAATCACTTTCATTGAAAGGGGTTGCCAAGCTTCCAAAAAACTACGAGTTTCCTGAAATCTCAGCAAACATTTTTTCACCCAATTTGATGATACTGGCAGGTAATGATCAGTACACCAATCCCACTTGGCTCACCAAATTTCGTTCTTCTAGGTTAAACCGTTCCTTTGCAGTAACCGTTTTCATGTTTAGGTTTCACTCTGTTTTCTCCTATATGGATACATGTATTTGGAACTCTAAATCAAACACGGTTTGTGCTAGCTCTTTGAAACTTGGCACCATAATGTAGTTCCAAGTTCTATTGCTATGGTTGGTGTCCTATCAAAGTAGCCCCAAGCAGAGACTGACGGGAATCACTTTCATTGAAAGGGGTTGCCAAGCTTCCAAAAAACTACGAGTTTCCTGAAATTTCAGCAAACATTTTTTCACCCAATCTTGATGATACTGGCAGGTAATGATCAGTACACTAATCCCACTTGGCTCACCAAATTTCTTTCTTCTAGGTTTAACCGTTCCTTTGCAGTAACCGTTTTCATGTTTAGGTTTCACTCTGTTTTCTCCTATATGGATATATGTATTTGGAACTCAAAATCAAGCACGGTTTGTGCTAGCTCTTTGAAACTTGGCACAATAATGTAGTTCCAAGTTCTATTGCTATGGTTGGTGTCCTATTGAAGTAGCCCCAAGCAGAGACTGACGAGAATCACTTTCACTGAAAGGGGTTGCCAAGCTTCCAAAAAACTACGAGTTTCCTCAAATCTCAGCAAACATTTTTTCACCCAATTTGATGATACTGGCAGGTAATGATCAGTACACCAATCCCACTTGGCTCACCAAATTTCGTTCTTCTAGGTTAAACCCGGTCCTTTGCAGTAACCGTTTTCATGTTTAGTTTTCACTTTGTTTTCTCCTATATGGATACAAGTAGTTGGAACTCTAAATCAAACACGGTTTGTGCTCCTCTTTGAAACTTGGCACAATAATGTAGTTCCAAGTTCTATCGCTATCGTTGGTGTCCTATCGTAGTAGCCCCAAGCAGAGACTGACGAGAATCACTTTCATTGAAAGGGGTTGCCAAGCTTCGAAAAAACTAAGACTTTCTTGAAACCTCAGCAAACATTTTTTCACCCAATTTGATGATACTGGCAGGTAATGATCAGTACACCAATCCCACTTGGCTCACCAAATTTCGTTCTTCTAGGTTAAACCGTTCCTTTGCAGTAACCGTTTTCATGTTTAGGTTTCACTCTGTTTTCTCCTATATGGATACATGTAGTTGGAACTCTAAATCAAACACGGTTTGTGCTAGCTCTTTGAAACTTGGCACAATAATGTAGTTCCAAGTTCTATCGCTATGGTTGGTGTCCTCTCGAAGTAGCCCCAAGCAGAGACTTGCGAGAATCACTTTCATTGAAAGGGGTTGCCAAGCTTCCAAAAAACTACGAGTTTCCTGAAATCTCAGCAAATATTTTTTTAACCAATCTTGATGATACTGGCAGGTAATGATCAGTACACCAATCGCAATTGGCTCACCAAATTTCGTTCTTCTAGGTTAAACCGTTCCTTTGCAGTAACCGTTTTCATGTTTAGGTTTCACTCTGTTTTCTCCTATATGGATACAAGTAGTTGGAACTCTAAATCAAACACGGTTTGTGCTAGCTCTTTGAAACTTGGCACAATAATGTAGTTCCAAGTTCTATCGCTATGGTTGGTGTCCTATTGAAGTAGCCCCAAGCAGCGACTGACGAGAATCACTTTCATTGAAAGGGGTTGCCCAGCTTCCAAAAACTATGAGTTTCCGGAAATCTCAGCAAACATTTTTTCACCCAATCTTGATCATACTGGCAGGTAATGATCAGTACACCAATCCCACATGGCTCACCCAATTTCGTTCTTCTAGGTTAAACCGTTCCTTTGCAGTAACCGTTTTCATGTTTAGGTTTCACTCTGTTTTCTCCTATATGGATACATGGAGTTGGAACTCTAAATCAAACACGGTTTGTGCTAGCTCTTTGAAACTTGGCACAATAATGTAGTTCCAAGTTCTATCGCTATGGTTGGTGTCCTATTGAAGTAGCCCCAAGCAGAGACTGACGAGAATCACTTTCATTGAAAGGGGTTGCCAAGCTTCCAAAAAACTACGAGTTTCCTGAAATCTCAGCAAACATTTTTTTGCCCAATCTTGATGATACTGGCAGGTAATGATCAGCACACCAATCCCACTTGGCTCACCAAATTTTGTTCTTCTAGGTTAAACCGTTCCTTTGCAGTAACCATTTTCATGTTTAGGTTTCACTCTGTTTTCTCCTATATGGATACATGTAGTTGGAACTGTAAATCAAACACGGTTTGTGCTAGCTCTTTGAAACTTGGCACAATAATGTGGTTCCAAGTTGTATCGCTACGGTTGGTGTCCTATTGAAGTAGCCCCAAGCAGAGACTGACGAGAATCACTTTCATTGAAAGGGGTTGCCAAGCTTCCAAAAAACTACGAGTTTCCTGAAATCTCAGAAAACATTTTTTCACCCAATCTTGATGATACTGGCAGGTAATGATCAGTACACCAATCCCACTTGGCTCACCAAATTTTGTTCTTCTAGATTAAACCGTTCGTTTGCAGTAACCGTTTTCATGTTTAGGTTTCACTCTGTTTTCTCCTATATGGATACATGTATTAGGAACTCAAAACCAAGCACGGTTTGTGCTAGCTCTTTGAAACTTGGCACAATAATGTAGATCGAAGTTGTATCGCTATGGTTGGTTTCCTATTGAAGTAGCCCCAAGCAGAGACTGACGAGAATCACTTTCATTGAAAGGGGTTGCCAAGCTTCCAAAAAACTACGAGTTTCCTGAAATCTCAGCAAACATTTTTTCACCCAATCTTGATGATACTGGCAGGTAATGATCAGTACACCAATCCCACTTGGCTCACCAAATTTCGTTCTTCTAGGTTAAACCGTTCCTTTGCAGTAACCGTTTTCATGTTTAGGTTTCACTCTGTTTTTCTCCTATATGGATACATGTATTTGGAACTCTAAATCAAACACGGTTTGTGCTAGCTCTTTGAAACTTGGCACAATAATGTAGTTCCAAGTTCTATCGCTATGGTTGGTGTCCTATTGAAGTAGCCCCAAGCAGAGACTGATGAGAATCACTTTCATTGAAAGGGGTTGCCAAGCTTCCAAAAAACTACGAGTTTCCTGAAATCTCAGCCAACATTTTTTCACCCAATCTGATGATACTTGCAGGTAATTATCACGACACCAATCCCACTTGGCTCACCAAGTTTCGTTCTTCTAGGTTAAAGCGTTCCTTTGCAGTAACCGTTTTCATGTTTAGGTTTCACTCTGTTTTCTCCTATATGGATACAAGTAGTTGGAACTCTAAATCAAACACGGTTTGTGCTCCTCTTTGAAACTTGGCACAATAATGTAGTTCCAAGTTCTATCGCTATCGTTGGTGTCCTATCGTAGTAGCCCCAAGCAGAGACTGACGAGAATCACTTTCATTGAAAGGGGTTGCCAAGCTTCCAAAAAACTAAGACTTTCCTGAAACCTCAGCAAACATTTTTTCACCCAATTTGATGATACTGGCAGGTAATGATCAGTACACCAATCCCACTTGGCTCACCAAATTTCGTTCTTCTAGGTTAAACCGTTCCTTTGCAGTAACCGTTTTCATGTTTAGGTTTCACTCTGTTTTCTCCTATATGGATACATGTAGTTGGAATTGTAAATCAAACACGGTTTGTGCTAGCTCTTTGAAACTTGGCACAATAATGTGGTTCCAAGTTCTATCGCTACGGTTGGTGTCCTATTGAAGTAGCCCCAAGCAGAGACTGACGAGAATCACTTTCATTGAAAGGGGTTGCCAAGCTTCCAAAAAACTACGAGTTTCCTGAAATCTCAGAAAACATTTTTTCACCCAATCTTGATGATACTGGCAGGTAATGATCAGTACACCAATCCCACTTGGCTCACCAAATTTTGTTCTTCTAGATTAAACCGTTCGTTTGCAGTAACCGTTTTCATGTTTAGGTTTCACTCTGTTTTCTCCTATATGGATACATGTATTAGGAACTCAAAATCAAGCACGGTTTGTGCTAGCACTTTGAAACTTGGCACAATAATTAGTTCCAAGTTCTATCGCTATGGTTGGTGTCCTATTGAAGTAGCCCCAAGCAGAGACTGACGAGAATCACTTTCATTGAAAGGGGTTGCCAAGCTTCCAAAAAACTACGAGTTTCCTGAAATCTCAGGAAACATTTTTTCACCCAATCTTGATGATACTGGCAGGTAATGATCAGTACACCAATCCCACTTGGCTCACCAAATTTCGTTCTTCTAGGTTAAACCGTTCCTTTGCAGTAACCGTTTTCATGTTTAGGTTTCACTCTGTTTTCTCCTATATGGATACATGTAGTTGGAACTCTAAATCAAACACGGTTTGTGCTAGCTCTTTGAAACTTGGCACAATAATGTAGTTCCAAGTTCTATCGCTATGGTTGATGTCCTATTGAAGTAGCCCCAAGCAGAGACTGACGAGAATTACTTTAATTGAAAGGGGTTGCCAAGCTTCCAAAAAACTACGAGTTTCCTGAAATCTCAGCCAACATTTTTTCACCCAATCTTGATGATACTTGCAGGTAATGATCAGTACACCAATCCCACTTGGCTCACCAAATTCCGTTCTTCTAGGTTAAACCGTTCCTTTGCAGTAACCGTTTTAATGTTTAGGTTTCACTCTGTTTTTCTCCTATATGGATACATGTATTTGGAACTCTAAATCAAACACGGTTTGTGCTAGGTCTTTGAAACTTGGCACAATAATGTAGTTCCAAGTTCTATCGCTATGGTTGGTGTCCTATTGAAGTAGCCCCAAGCAGAGACTGACGAGAATCACTTTCATTGAAAGCGGTTGCCAAGCTTCCAAAAAACTACGAGTCCTGAAACCTCAGCAAACATTTTTTCACCCAATTTGATGATACTGGCAGGTAATGATCAGTACACCAATCCCACTTGTCTCACCAAATTTCGTTCTTGTAGGTTAATCCGTTCCTTTGCAGTAACCGTTTTCATCTTTAGGTTTCACTCTATTTTCTCCTATATGGATACATGTAGTTGGAACTCTAAATCAAACACGGTTTGTGCTAGCTCTTTGAAACTTGGCACAATAATGTGGTTCCAAGTTCTATCGCTACGGTTGGTGTCCTATTGAAGTAGCTCCAAGCAGAGACTGACGAGAATCACTTTCATTGAAAGGGGTTGCCAAGCTTCCAAAAAACTACGAGTTTCCTGAAATCTCAGCCAACATTTTTTCACCCAATCTGATGATACTTGCAGGTAATGATCACCACACCAATCCCACTTGGCTCACCAAGTTTCGTTCTTCTAGGTTAAACCGTTCCTTTGCAGTAACCGTTTTCATGTTTAGGTTTCACTCTGTTTTCTCCTATATGGATACATGGAGTTGGAACTCTAAATCAAACACGGTTTGTGCTAGCTCTTTGAAACTTGGCACAATAATGTAGTTCCAAGTTCTATCGCTATGGTTGGTGTCCTATTGAAGTAGCCCCAAGCAGAGACTGACGAGAATCACTTTCATTGAAAGGGGTTTCCAAGCTTCCAAAAAACTACGAGTTTCCTGAAATCTCAGCAAACATTTTTTTGCCCAATCTTGATGATACTGGCAGGTAATGATAAGCACACCAATCCCACTTGGCTCACCAAATTTTGTTCTTCTAGGTTAAACCGTTCCTTTGCAGTAACCATTTTCATGTTTAGGTTTCACTCTTTTTTCTCCTATATGGATACATGTAGTTGGAACTGTAAATCAAACACGGTTTGTGCTAGCTCTTTGAAACTTGGCACAATAATGTGGTTCCAAGTTGTATCGCTACGGTTGGTGTCCTATTGAAGTAGCCCCAAGCAGAGACTGACGAGAATCACTTTCATTGAAAGGGAATGCCAAGCTTCCAAAAAACTACGAGTTTCCTGAAATCTCAGAAAACATTTTTTCACCCAATCTTGATGATACTGGCAGGTAATGATCAGTACACCAATCCCACTTGGCTCACCAAATTTTGTTCTTCTAGATTAAACCGTTCGTTTGCAGTAACCGTTTTCATGTTTAGGTTTCACTCTGTTTTCTCCTATATGGATACATGTATTAGGAACTCAAAATCAAGCACGGTTTGTGCTAGCTCTTTGAAACTTGGCACAATAATGTAGTTCCAAGTTGTATCGCTATGGTTGGTGTCCTATTGAAGTAGCCCCAAGCAGAGACTGACGAGAATCACTTTCATTGAAAGGGGTTGCCAAGCTTCCAAAAAACTACGAGTTTCCTGAAATCTCAGCAAACATTTTTTCACCCAATCTTGATGATACTGGCAGGTAATGATCAGTACACCAATCCCACTTGGCTCACCAAATTTCGTTCTTCTAGGTTAAACCGTTCCTTTGCAGTAACCGTTTTCATGTTTAGGTTTCACTCTGTTTTCTCCTATATGGGTACATGTAGTTGGAACTCTAAATCAAACAAGGTTTGTGCTAGCTCTTTGAAACTTGGCACAATAATGTAGTTCCAAGTTCTATCGCTATGGTTGATGTCCTATTGAAGTAGCCCCAAGCAGAGACTGCTGAGAATTACTTTAATTGAAAGGGGTTGCCAAGCTTCCAAAAAACTACGAGTTTCCTGAAATCTCAGCCAACATTTTTTCACCCAATCTTGATGATACTTGCAGGTAATGATCAGTACACCAATCCCACTTGGCTCACCAAGTTTCGTTCTTCTAGGTTAAACCGTTCCTTTGCAGTAACCGTTTTCATGTTTAGGTTTCACTCTGTTTTCTCCTATATGGATACATGTAGTTGGAACTCTAAATCAAACACGGTTTGTGCTAGGTCTTTGAAACTTGGCACAATAATGTAGTTCCAAGTTCTATCGCTATGTGGTGTCCTATTGAAGTAGCCAGAAGCAGAGACTGACGAGAATCACTTTCATTGAAAGGGGTTGCCAAGCTTCCAAAAAACTACGAGTTTCCGGAAATGTCAGCAAACATTTTTCACCCAATTTTGATGATACTGGCAGGTAATGATCAGTACACCAATCCCACTTGGCTCACCAAATTTCGTTCTTCTAGGTTAAACCGTTCCTTTGCAGTAACCGTTTACATGTTTAGGTTTCACTCTGTTTTCTCCTATATGGATACATGTAGTTGGAACTCTAAATCAAACACGGTTTGTGCTAGCTCTTTGAAACTTGGCACAATAATGTAGTTCCATGTTCTCTCGCTATGGTTTGTGTCCAATGGAAGTAGCCCCAAGCAGAGACTGACGAGAATCACTTTCATTGAAAGGGGTTGCCAAGCTTCCAAAAAACTACGAGTCCTGAAACCTCAGCAAACATTTTTCACCCAATTTGATGATACTGGCAGGTAATGATCAGTAAACCAATCCCACTTGTCTCACCAAATTTCGTTCTTGTAGGTTAATCCGTTCCTTTGCAGTAACCGTTTTCATGTTTAGGTTTCACTCTATTTTCTCCTATATGGATACATGTAGTTGGAACTCTAACTCAAACACGGTTTGAGCTAGCTCTTTGAAACTTGGCACAATAATGTAGTTCCAAGTTCTATCGCTATGGTTGGTGTCCTATTGAAGTAGCCCCAAGCAGAGACTGACGAGAATCACTTTCATTGAAAGGGGTTGCCACGCTTCCAAAAAACTACGAGTTTCCTGAAATCTCAGCAAACATTTTTTTGCCCAATCTTGATGATACTGGCAGGTAATGATCAGCACACCAATCCCACTTGGCTCACCAAATTTTGTTCTTCTAGGTTAAACCGTTCCTTTGCAGTAACCATTTTCATGTTTAGGTTTCACTCTGTTTTCTCCTATATGGATACATGTAGTTGGAACTGTAAATCAAACACGGTTTGTGCTAGCTCTTTGAAACTTGGCACAATAATGTGGTTCCAAGTTGTATCGCTACGGTTGGTGTCCTATTGAAGTAGCCCCAAGCAGAGACTGACGAGAATCACTTTCATTGAAAGGGGATGCCAAGCTTCCAAAAAACTACGAGTTTCCTGAAATCTCAGAAAACATTTTTTCACCCAATCTTGATGATACTGGCAGGTAATGATCAGTACACCAATCCCACTTGGCTCACCAAATTTTGTTCTTCTAGATTAAACCGTTCGTTTGCAGTAACCGTTTTCATGTTTAGGTTTCACTCTGTTTTCTCCTATATGGATACATGTATTAGGAACTCAAAATCAAGCACGGTTTGTGCTACCTCTTTGAAACTTGGCACAATAATGTAGTTCCAAGTTGTATCGCTATGGTTGGTGTCCTATTGAAGTAGCCCCAAGCAGAGACTGACGAGAATCACTTTCATTGAAAGGGGTTGCCAAGCTTCCAAAAAACTACGAGTTTCCTGAAATCTCAGCAAACATTTTTTCACCCAATCTTGATGATACTGGCAGGTAATGATCAGTACACCAATCCCACTTGGCTCACCAAATTTCGTTCTTCTAGGTTAAACCGTTCCTTTGCAGTAACCGTTTTCATGTTTAGGTTTCACTCTGTTTTCTCCTATATGGATACATGCAGTTGGAACTGTAAATCAAACACGGTTTGTGCTCCTCTTTGAAACTTGGCACAATAATGTAGTTCCAAGTTCTATCGCTATCGTTGGTGTCCTATCGTAGTAGACCCAAGCAGAGACTGACGAGAATCACTTTCATTGAAAGGGGTTGCCAAGCTTCCAAAAAACTAAGACTTTCCTGAAACCTCAGCAAACATTTTTTCACCCAATTTGATGATACTGGCAGGTAATGATCAGTACACCAATCCCACTTGGCTCACCAAATTTCGTTCTTCTAGGTTAAACCGTTCCTTTGCAGAAACCGTTTTCATGTTTAGGTTTCACTCTGTTTTCTCCTATATGGATACATACAGTTGGAACTGTAAATCAAACACGGTTTGTGCTACCTCTTTGAAACTTGGCACAATAATGTGGTTCCAAGTTCTATCGCTACGGTTGGTGTCCTATTGAAGTAGCCCCAAGCAGAGACTGACGAGAATCACTTTCATTGAAAGGGGTTGCCAAGCTTCCAAAAAACTACGAGTTTCCTGAAATCTCAGAAAACATTTTTTCACCCAAACTTGATGATACTGGCAGGTAATGATAAGTACACCAATCCCACTTGGCTCACCAAATTTTGTTCTTCTAGATTAAACCGTTCGTTTGCAGTAACCGTTTTCATGTTTAGGTTTCACTCTGTTTTCTCCTATATGGATACATGTATTAGGAACTCAAAATCAAGCACGGTTTGTGCTAGCTCTTTGAAACTTTGCACAATAATTGAGTTCCAAGTTCTATCGCTATGGTTGGTGTCCTATTGAAGTAGCCCCAAGCAGAGACTGACGAGAATCACTTTCATTGAAAGGGGTTGCCAAGCTTCCAAAAAACTACGAGTTTCCTGAAATCTCAGGAAACATCTTTTCACCCAATCTTGATGATACTGGCAGGTAATGATCAGTACACCAATCCCACTTGGCTCACCAAATTTCGTTCTTCTAGGTTAAACCGTTCCTTTCCAGTAACCGTTTTCATGTTTAGGTTTCACTCTGTTTTCTCCTATATGGGTACATGTAGTTGGAACTCTAAATCAAACACGGTTTGTGCTAGCTCTTTGAAACTTGGCACAATAATGTAGTTCCAAGTTCTATCGCTATGGTTGGTGTCCTATTGAAGTAGCCCCAAGCAGAGACTGACGAGAATCACTTTCATTGAAAGGGGTTGCCAAGCTTCCAAAAAACTACGAGTTTCCTGAAATCTCAGCAAACATTTTTTTCGCCCAATCTTGATGATACTGGCAGGTAATGATCAGTACACCAATCCCACTTGGCTCACCAAATTTCGTTCTTCTAGGTTAAACCGTTCCTTTGCAGTAACTGTTTTCATGTTTAGGTTTTACTCTGTTTTCTCCTATATGGATACATGTAGTTGGAACTCTAAATCAAACACGGTTTGTGCTAGCTCTTTGAAACTTGGCACAATAATGTAGTTCCAAGTTCTATCGCTATGGTTGGTGTCCGATTGAAGTAGCCCCAAGCAGCGACTGACGAGAATCACTTTCATTGAAAGGGGTTGCCAAAGCTTCCAAAACACTACGAGTTTTCCTGAAAATCTCAGCAATCATTTTTTCACCCAATTTGATGATACTGGCAGGTAATGATCAGTACACCAATCCCACTTGGCTCACCAAATTTCGTTCTTCTAGGTTAAACCGTCCTTTGCAGTAACCGTTTTCATGTTTAGGTTTCACTCTGTTTTCTCCTATATGGATACAAGTAGTTGGAACTCTAAATCAAACACGGTTTGTGCTCCTCTTTGAAACTTGGCACAATAATGTAGTTCCAAGTTCTATCGCTATCGTTGGTGTCCTATCGTAGTAGACCCAAGCAGAGACTGACGAGAATCACTTTCATTGAAAGGGGTTGCCAAGCTTCCAAAAAACTAAGACTTTCCTGAAACCTCAGAAAACATTTTTTCACCCAGTTTGATGATACTGGCAGGTAATGATCAGTACACCAATCCCACTTGGCTCACCAAATTTCGTTCTTCTAGGTTCAACCGTTCCTTTGCAGAAACCGTTTTCATGTTTAGGTTTCACTCTGTTTTCTCCTATATGGATACATGCATTTGGAACTGTAAATCAAACACGGTTTGTGCTAGCTCTTTGAAACTTGGCACAATAATGTGGTTCCAAGTTCTATCGCTACGGTTGGTGTCCTATTGAAGTAGCCCCAAGCAGAGACTGACGAGAATCACTTTCATTGAAAGGGGTTGCCAAGCTTCCAAAAAACTACGAGTTTCCTGAAATCTCAGAAAACATTTTTTCACCCAATCTTGATGATACTGGCAGGTAATGATCAGTACACCAATCCCACTTGGCTCACCAAATTTTGTTCTTCTAGATTAAACCGTTCGTTTGCAGTAACCGTTTTCATGTTTAGGTTTCACTCTGTTTTCTCCTATATGGATACATGTATTAGGAACTCAAAATCAAGCACGGTTTGTGCTAGCTCTTTGAAACTTTGCACAATAATTTAGTTCCAAGTTCTATCGCTATGGTTGGTGTCCTATTGAAGTAGCCCCAAGCAGAGACTGACGAGAATCAATTTCATTGAAAGGGTTGCCAAGCTTCAAAAAACTACGAGTTTCCTGAAATCTCAGGAAACATCTTTTCACCCAATCTTGATGATACTGGCAGGTAATGATCAGTACACCAATCCCACTTGGCTCACCAAATTTCGTTCTTCTAGGTTAAACCGTTCCTTTCCAGTAACCGTTTTCATGTTTAGTTTCACTCTGTTTTCTCCTATATGGGTACATGTAGTTGGAACTCTAAATCAAACACGGTTTGTGCTAGCTCTTTGAAACTTGGCACAATAATGTAGTTCCAAGTTCTATCGCTATGGTTGATGTCCTATTGAAGTAGCCCCAAGCAGAGACTGACGAGAATTACTTTAATTGAAAGGGGTTGCCAAGCTTCCAAAAAACTACGAGTTTCCTGAAATCTCAGCCAACATTTTTTCACCCAATCTTGATGATACTTGCAGGTAATGATCAGTACACCAAATCCCACTTGGCTCACCAAATTTCGTTCTTCTAGGTTAAACCGTTCCTTTGCAGTAACCGTTTTCATGTTTAGGTTTCACTCTGTTTTCTCCTATATGGATACATGTAGTTGGAACTCTAAATCAAACACGGTTTGTGCTAGCTCTTTGAAACTTGGCACAATAATGTAGTTCCAAGTTCTATCGCTATGGTTGATGTCCTATTGAAGTAGCCCCAAGCAGAGACTGCTGAGAATTACTTTAATTGAAAGGGGTTGCCAAGCTTCCAAAAAACTACGAGTTTCCTGAAATCTCAGCCAACATTTTTTCACCCAATCTTGATGATACTTGCAGGTAATGATCAGTACACCAATCCCACTTGGCTCACCAAGTTTCGTTCTTCTAGGTTAAACCGTTCCTTTGCAGTAACCGTTTTCATGTTTAGGTTTCACTTCTGTTTTCTCCTATATGGATACATGTAGTTGGAACTCTAAATCAAACACGGTTTGTGCTAGGTCTTTGAAACTTGGCACAATAATGTAGTTCCAAGTTCTATCGCTATGGTTGGTGTCCTATTGAAGTAGCCAGAAGCAGAGACTGACGAGAATCACTTTCATTGAAAGGGGTTGCCAAGCTTCCAAAAAACTACGAGTTTCCGGAAATGTCAGCAAACATTTTTTCACCCAATTTTGATGATACTGGCAGGTAATGATCAGTACACCAATCCCACTTGGCTCACCAAATTCGTTCTTATAGGTTAAACCGTTCCTTTGCAGTAACCGTTTACATGTTTAGGTTTCACTCTGTTTTCTCCTATATGGATACATGCAGTTGGAACTGTAAATCAAACACGGTTTGTGCTCCTCTTTGAAACTTGGCACAATAATGTAGTTCCAAGTTCTATCGCTATCGTTGGTGTCCTATCGTAGTAGACCCAAGCAGAGACTGACGAGAATCACTTTCATTGAAAGGGGTTGCCAAGCTTCCAAAAAACTAAGACTTTCCTGAAACCTCAGCAAACATTTTTTCACCCAATTTGATGATACTGGCAGGTAATGATCAGTACACCAATCCCACTTGGCTCACCAAATTTCGTTCTTCTAGGTTAAACCGTTCCTTTGCAGAAACCGTTTTCATGTTTAGGTTTCACTCTGTTTTCTCCTATATGGATACATACAGTTGGAACTGTAAATCAAACACGGTTTTGTGCTACCTCTTTGAAACTTGGCACAATAATGTGGTTCCAAGTTCTATCGCTACGGTTGGTGTCCTATTGAAGTAGCCCCAAGCAGAGACTGACGAGAATCACTTTCATTGAAAGGGGTTGCCAAGCTTCCAAAAAACTACGAGTTTCCTGAAATCTCAGAAAACATTTTTTTCACCCAAACTTGATGATACTGGCAGGTAATGATCAGTACACCAATCCCACTTGGCTCACCAAATTTTGTTCTTCTAGATTAAACCGTTCGTTTGCAGTAACCGTTTCATGTTTAGGTTTCACTCTGTTTTCTCCTATATGGATACATGTATTAGGAACTCAAAATCAAGCACGGTTTGTGCTAGCTCTTTGAAACTTTGCAAAATAATTGAGTTCCAAGTTCTATCGCTATGGTTGGTGTCCTATTGAAGTAGCCCCAAGCAGAGACTGACGAGAATCACTTTCATTGAAAGGGTTGCCAAGCTTCCAAAAAACTACGAGTTTCCTGAAATCTCAGGAAACATCTTTTCACCCAATCTTGATGATACTGGCAGGTAATGATCAGTACACCAATCCCACTTGGCTCACCAAATTTCGTTCTTCTAGGTTAAAACCGTTCCTTTCCAGTAACGTTTTCATGTTTAGGTTTCACTCTGTTTTCTCCTATATGGGTACATGTAGTTGGAACTCTAAATCAAACACGGTTTGTGCTAGCTCTTTGAAACTTGGCACAATAATGTAGTTCCAAGTTCTATCGCTATGGTTGGTGTCCTATTGAAGTAGCCCCAAGCAGAGACTGACGAGAATCACTTTCATTGAAAGGGGTTGCCAAGCTTCCAAAAAACTACGAGTTTCCTGAAATCTCAGCAAACATTTTTTCGCCCAATCTTGATGATACTGGCAGGTAATGATCAGTACACCAATCCCACTTGGCTCACCAAATTTCGTTCTTCTAGGTTAAACCGTTCCTTTGCAGTAACTGTTTTCATGTTTAGGTTTTACTCTGTTTTCTCCTATATGGATACATGTAGTTGGAACTCTAAATCAAACACGGTTTGTGCTAGCTCTTTGAAACTTGGCACAATAATGTAGTTCCAAGTTCTATCGCTATGGTTGGTGTCCGATTGAAGTAGCCCCAAGCAGCGACTGACGAGAATCACTTTCATTGAAAGGGGTTGCCAAGCTTCCAAAACACTACGAGTTTCCTGAAATCTCAGCAAACATTTTTTCACCCAATTTGATGATACTGGCAGGTAATGATCAGTACACCAATCCCACTTGGCCTCACCAAATTTCGTTCTTCTAGGTTAAACCGTTCCTTTGCAGTAACCGTTTTCATGTTTAGGTTTCACTCTGTTTTCTCCTATATGGATACAAGTAGTTGGAACTCTAAATCAAACACGGTTTGTGCTCCTCTTTGAAACTTGGCACAATAATGTAGTTCCAAGTTCTATCGCTATCGTTGGTGTCCTATCGTAGTAGACCCAAGCAGAGACTGACGAGAATCACTTTCATTGAAAGGGGTTGCCAAGCTTCCAAAAAACTAAGACTTTCCTGAAACCTCAGCAAACATTTTTTCACCCAATTTGATGATACTGGCAGGTAATGATCAGTACACAATCCCACTTGGCTCACCAAATTTCGTTCTTCTAGGTTAAACCGTTCCTTTGCAGTAACCGTTTTCATGTTTAGGTTTCACTCTGTTTTCTCCTATATGGATACATGCAGTTGGAACTGTAAATCAAACACGGTTTGTGCTAGCTCTTTGAAACTTGGCACAATAATGTGGTTCCAAGTTCTATCGCTACGGTTGGTGTCTATTGAAGTAGCCCCAAGCAGAGACTGACGAGAATCACTTTCATTGAAAGGGGTTGCCAAGCTTCCAAAAAACTACGAGTTTCCTGAAATCTCAGAAAACATTTTTTCACCCAATCTTGATGATACTGGCAGGTAATGATCAGTACACCAATCCCACTTGGCTCACCAAATTTTGTTCTTCTAGATTAAACCGTTCGTTTGCAGTAACCGTTTTCATGTTTAGGTTTCACTCTGTTTTCTCCTATATGGATACATGTATTAGGAACTCAAAATCAAGCACGGTTTGTGCTAGCTCTTTGAAACTTTGCACAATAATTTAGTTCCAAGTTCTATCGCTATGGTTGGTGTCCTATTGAAGTAGCCCCAAGCAGAGACTGACGAGAATCACTTTCATTGAAAAGGGGTTGCCAAGCTTCCAAAAACTACGAGTTTCCTGAAATCTCAGGAAACATCTTTTTCACCCAATCTTGATGATACTGGCAGGTAATGATCAGTACACCAATCCCACTTGGCTCACCAAATTTCGTTCTTCTAGGTTAAACCGTTCCTTTCCAGTAACCGTTTTCATGTTTAGGTTAAACTCTGTTTTCTCCTATATGGGTACATGTAGTTGGAACTCTAAATCAAACACGGTTTGTGCTAGCTCTTTGAAACTTGGCACAATAATGTAGTTCCAAGTTCTATCGCTATGGTTGATGTCCTATTGAAGTAGCCCCAAGCAGAGACTGACGAGAATTACTTTAATTGAAAGGGGTTGCCAAGCTTCCAAAAAACTACGAGTTTCCTGAAATCTCAGCCAACATTTTTTCACCCAATCTTGATGATACTTGCAGGTAATGATCAGTACACCAATCCCACTTGGCTCACCAAATTTCGTTCTTCTAGGTTAAACCGTTCCTTTGCAGTAACCGTTTTCATGTTTAGGTTTCACTCTGTTTTCTCCTATATGGATACATGTAGTTGGAACTCGAAATCAAACACGGTTTGTGCTAGGTCCTTTTGAAACTTGGCACAATAATGTAGTTCCAAGTTCTATCGCTATGGTTGGTGTCCTATTGAAGTAGCCCCAAGCAGAGACTGACAAGAATCACTTTCATTGAAAGGGGTTGCCAAGCTTCCAAAAAACTACGAGTCCTGAAACCTCAGCAAACATTTTTTCACCCAATTTGATGATACTGGCAGGTAATGATCAGTACACCAATCCCACTTGTCTCACCAAATTTCGTTCTTGTAGGTTAATCCGTTCCTTTGCAGTAACCGTTTTCATGTTTAGGTTTCACTCTATTTTCTCCTATATGGATACATGTAGTTGGAACTCTAAATCAAACACGGTTTGTGCTAGGTCTTTGAAACTTGGCACAATAATGTAGTTCCAAGTTCTATCGCTATGGTTGGTGTCCTATTGAAGTAGCCCCAAGCAGAGACTGACGAGAATCACTTTCATTGAAAGGGGTTGCCAAGCTTCCAAAAAAACTACGAGTCCTGAAACCTCAGCAAATATTTTTTCACCCAATTTGATGATACTGGCAGGTAATGATCAGTACACCAATCCCACTTGTCTCACCAAATTTCGTTCTTGTAGGTTAATCCGTTCCTTTGCAGTAACCGTTTTCATCTTTAGGTTTCACTCTATTTTCTCCTATATGGATACATGTAGTTGGAACTCTAAATCAAACACGGTTTGTGCTAGCTCTTTGAAACTTGGCACAATAATGTAGTTCCAAGTTCTATCGCTATGGTTGGTGTCCTATTGAAGTAGCCCCAAGCAGAGACTGACGAGAATCACTTTCATTGAAAGGGGTTGCCAAGCTTCCAAAAAACTACGAGTTTCCTGAAATCTCAGCAAACATTTTTTCACCCAATTTGATGATACTGGCAGGTAATGATCAGTACACCAATCCCACTTTGGCTCACCAAATTTCGTTCTTCTAGGTTAAACCGTTCCTTTGCAGTAACCGTTTTCATGTTTAGGTTTCACTCTATTTTCTCATATATGGATACAAGTAGTTGGAACTCTAAATCAAACACGGTTTGTGCTCCTCTTTGAAACTTGGCACAATAATGTAGTTCCAAGTTCTATCGCTATCGTTGGTGTCCTATCGTAGTAGACCCAAGCAGAGACTGACGAGAATCACTTTCATTGAAAGGGGTTGCCAAGCTTCCAAAAAACTAAGACTTTCCTGAAACCTCAGCAAACATTTTTTCACCCAATTTGATGATACTGGCAGGTAATGATCAGTACACCAATCCCACTTGGCTCACCAAATTTCGTTCTTCTAGGTTAAACCGTTCCTTTGCAGTAACCGTTTTCATGTTTAGGTTTCACTCTGTTTTCTCCTATATGGATACATGTAGTTGGAACTGTAAATCAAACACGGTTTGTGCTAGCTCTTTGAAACTTGCAAAATAATGTGGTTCCAAGTTCTATCGCTACGGTTGGTGTCCTATTGAAGTAGCCCCAAGCAGAGACTGACGAGAATCACTTTCATTGAAAGGGGGTTGCCAAGCTTCCAAAAAACTACGAGTTTCCTGAAATCTCAGAAAACATTTTTTCACCCAATCTTGATGATACTGGCAGGTAATGATCAGTACACCAATCCCACTTGGCTCACCAAATTTTGTTCTTCTAGATTAAACCGTTCGTTTGCAGTAACCGTTTTCATGTTTAGGTTTCACTCTGTTTTCTCCTATATGGATACATGTATTAGGAACTCAAAATCAAGCACGGTTTGTGCTAGCTCTTTGAAACTTGGCACAATAATTTATTTCCAAGTTCTATCGCTATGGTTGGTGTCCTATTGAAGTAGCCCCAAGCAGAGACTGACGAGAATCACTTTCATTGAAAGGGGTTGCCAAGCTTCCAAAAAACTACGAGTTTCCTGAAATCTCAGGAAACATTTTTTCACCCAATCTTGATGATACTGGCAGGTAATGATCAGTACACCAATCCCACTTGGCTGACCAAATTTCGTTCTTCTAGGTTAAACCGTTCCTTTGCAGTAACCGTTTTCATGTTTAGGTTTCACTCTGTTTTCTCCTATATGGATACATGTAGTTGGAACTCTAAATCAAACACGGTTTGTGCTAGCTCTTTGAAACTTGGCACAATAATGTAGTTCCAAGTTCTATCGCTATGGTTGATGTCCTATTGAAGTAGCCCCAAGCAGAGACTGACGAGAATTACTTTAATTGAAAGGGGTTGCCAAGCTTCCAAAAAACTACGAGTTTCCTGAAATCTCAGCCAACATTTTTTCACCCAATCTTGATGATACTTGCAGGTAATGATCGGTACACCAATCCCACTTGGCTCACCAAATTTCGTTCTTCTAGGTTAAACCGTTCCTTTGCAGTAACCGTTTTCATGTTTAGGTTTTCACTCTGTTTTCTCCTATATGGATACATGTAGTTGGAACTCTAAATCAAACACGGTTTGTGCTAGGTCTTTGAAACTTGGCACAATAATGTAGTTCCAAGTTCTATCGCTATGGTTGGTGTCCTATTGAAGTAGCCCCAAGCAGAGACTGACGAGAATCACTTTCATTGAAAGGGGTTGCCAAGCTTCCAAAAAACTACGAGTCCTGAAACCTCAGCAAACATTTTTTCACCCAATTTGATGATACTGGCAGGTAATGATCAGTACACCAATCCCACTTGTCTCACCAAATTTCGTTCTTGTAGGTTAATCCGTTCCTTTGCAGTAACCATTTTCATCTTTAGGTTTCACTCTATTTTCTCCTATATGGATACATGTAGTTGGAACTCTAAATCAAACACGGTTTGTGCTAGCTCTTTGAAACTTGGCACAATAATGTAGTTCCAAGTTCTATCGCTATGGTTGGTGTCCTATTGAAGTAGCCCCAAGCAGAGACTGACGAGAATCACTTTCATTGAAAAGGGGTTGCCAAGCTTCCAAAAAACTACGAGTTTCCTGAAATCTCAGCAAACATTTTTTCGCCCAATCTTGATGATACTGGCAGGTAATGATCAGTACACCAATCCCACTTGGCTCACCAAATTTCGTTCTTCTAGGTTAAACCGTTCCTTTGCAGTAACTGTTTTCATGTTTAGGTTTTACTCTGTTTTCTCCTATATGGATACATGTAGTTGGAACTCTAAATCAAACACGGTTTGTGCTAGCTCTTTGAAACTTGGCACAATAATGTAGTTCCAAGTTCTATCGCTATGGTTGATGTCCTATTGAAGTAGCCCCAAGCAGCGACTGACGAGAATCACTTTCATTGAAAGGGGTTGCCAAGCTTCCAAAAAACTACGAGTTTCCTGAAATCTCAGCAAACATTTTTTCACCCAATTTGATGATACTGGCAGGTAATGATCAGTACACCAATCCCACTTGGCTCACCAAATTTCGTTCTTCTAGGTTAAACCGTTCCTTTGCAGTAACCGTTTTCATGTTTAGGTTTCACTCTGTTTTCTCCTATATGGATACAAGTAGTTGGAACTCTAAATCAAACACGGTTTGTGCTCCTCTTTGAAACTTGGCACAATAATGTAGTTCCAAGTTCTATCGCTATCGTAGGTGTCCTATCGTAGTAGACCCAAGCAGAGACTGACGAGAATCACTTTCATTGAAAGGGGTTGCCAAGCTTCCAAAAAACTAAGACTTTCCTGAAACCTCAGCAAACATTTTTTCACCCAATTTGATGATACTGGCAGGTAATGATCAGTACACCAATCCCACTTGGCTCACCAAATTTCGTTCTTCTAGGTTAAACCGTTCCTTTGCAGTAACCGTTTTCATGTTTAGGTTTCACTCTGTTTTCTCCTATATGGATACATGCAGTTGGAACTGTAAATCAAACACGGTTTGTGCTAGCTCTTTGAAACTTGGCAAAATAATGTGGTTCCAAGTTCTATCGCTACGGTTGGTGTCCTATTGAAGTAGCCCCAAGCAGAGACTGACGAGAATCACTTTCATTGAAAGGGGTTGCCAAGCTTCCAAAAAACTACGAGTTTCCTGAAATCTCAGAAAACATTTTTTCACCCAATCTTGATGATACTGGCAGGTAATGATCAGTACACCAATCCCACTTGGCTCACCAAATTTTGTTCTTCTAGATTAAACCGTTCGTTTGCTGTAACCGTTTTCATGTTTAGGTTTCACTCTGTTTTCTCCTATATGGATACATGTATTAGGAACTCAAAATCAAGCACGGTTTGTGCTAGCTCTTTGAAACTTGGCACAATAATTTATTTCCAAGTTCTATCGCTATGGTTGGTGTCCTATTGAAGTAGCCCCAAGCAGAGACTGACGAGAATCACTTTCATTGAAAGGGGTTGCCAAGCTTCCAAAAAACTACGAGTTTCCTGAAATCTCAGGAAACATTTTTTCACCCAATCTTGATGATACTGGCAGGTAATGATCAGTACACCAATCCCACTTGGCTGACCAAATTTCGTTCTTCTAGGTTAAACCGTTCCTTTGCAGTAACCGTTTTCATGTTTAGGTTTCACTCTGTTTTCTCCTATATGGATACATGTAGTTGGAACTCTAAATCAAACACGGTTTGTGCTAGCTCTTTGAAACTTGGCACAATAATGTAGTTCCAAGTTCTATCGCTATGGTTGATGTCCTATTGAAGTAGCCCCAAGCAGAGACTGACGAGAATTACTTTAATTGAAAGGGGTTGCCAAGCTTCCAAAAAACTACGAGTTTCCTGAAATCTCAGCCAACATTTTTTCACCCAAACTTGATGATACTTGCAGGTAATGATCAGTACACCAATCCCACTTGGCTCACCAAATTTCGTTCTTCTAGGTTAAACCGTTCCTTTGCAGTAACCGTTTTCATGTTTAGGTTTCACTCTGTTTTCTCCTATATGGATACATGTAGTTGGAACTCTAAATCAAACACGGTTTTTGCTAGGTCTTTGAAACTTGGCACAATAATGTAGTTCCAAGTTCTATCGCTATGGTTGGTGTCCTATTGAAGTAGCCCCAAGCAGAGACTGACGAGAATCACTTTCATTGAAAGGGGTTGCCAAGCTTCCAAAAACTACGAGTCCTGAAACCTCAGCAAACATTTTTTCACCCAATTTGATGATACTGGCAGGTAATGATCAGTACACCAATCCCACTTGTCTCACCAAATTTCGTTCTTGTAGGTTAATCCGTTCCTTTGCAGTAACCGTTTTCATCTTTAGGTTTCACTCTATTTTCTCCTATATGGATACATGTAGTTGGAACTCTAAATCAAACACGGTTTGTGCTAGCTCTTTGAAACTTGGCACAATAATGTAGTTCCAAGTTCTATCGCTATGGTTGGTGTCCTATTGAAGTAGCCCCAAGCAGAGACTGACGAGAATCACTTTCATTGAAAGGGGTTGCCAAGCTTCCAAAAAACTACGAGTTTCCTGAAATCTCAGCAAACATTTTTTCGCCCAATCTTGATGATACTGGCAGGTAATGATCAGTACACCAATCCCACTTGGCTCACCAAATTTCGTTCTTCTAGGTTAAACCGTTCCTTTGCAGTAACTGTTTTCATGTTTAGGTTTTACTCTGTTTTCTCCTATATGGATACATGTAGTTGGAACTCTAAATCAAACACGGTTTGTGCTAGCTCTTTGAAACTTGGCACAATAATGTAGTTCCAAGTTCTATCGCTATGGTTGGTGTCCGATTGAAGTAGCCCCAAGCAGCGACTGACGAGAATCACTTTCATTGAAAGGGGTTGCCAAGCTTCCAAAAAACTACGAGTTTCCTGAAATCTCAGCAAACATTTTTTCACCCAATTTGATGATACTGGCAGGTAATGATCAGTACACCAATCCCACATGGCTCACCAAATTTCGTTCTTCTAGGTTAAACCGTACCTTTGCAGTAACCGTTTTCATGTTTAGGGTTTCACTCTGTTTTCTCCTATATGGATACAAGTAGTTGGAACTCTAAATCAAACACGGTTTGTTCTCCTCTTTGAAACTTGGGCACAATAATGTAGTTCCAAGTTCTATCGCTATCGTAGGTGTCCTATCGTAGTAGACCCAAGCAGAGACTGACGAGAATCACTTTCATTGAAAGGGGTTGCCAAGCTTCCAAAAAACTAAGACTTTCCTGAAAACCTCAGCAAACATTTTTTCACCCAATTTGATGATACTGGCAGGTAATGATCAGTACACCAATCCCACTTGGCTCACCAAATTTCGTTCTTCTAGGTTAAACCGTTCCTTTGCAGTAACCGTTTTCATGTTTAGGTTTCACTCTGTTTTCTCCTATATGGATACATGCAGTTGGAACTGTAAATCAAACACGGTTTGTGCTAGCTCTTTGAAACTTGGCACAATAATGTGGTTCCAAGTTCTATCGCTACGGTTGGTGTCCTATTGAAGTAGCCCCAAGCAGAGACTGACGAGAATCACTTTCATTGAAAGGGGTTGCCAAGCTTCCAAAAAACTACGAGTTTCCTGAAATCTCAGAAAACATTTTTTCACCCAATCTTGATGATACTGGCAGGTAATGATCAGTACACCCAATCCCACTTGGCTCACCAAATTTTGTTCTTCTAGATTAAACCGTTCGTTTGCAGTAACCGTTTCATGTTTAGGTTTCACTCTGTTTTCTCCTATATGGATACATGTATTAGGAACTCAAAATCAAGCACGGTTTGTGCTAGCTCTTTGAACTTTGCACAATAATTTAGTTCCAAGTTCTATCGCTATGGTTGGTGTCCTATTGAAGTAGCCCCAAGCAGAGACTGACGAGAATCACTTTCATTGAAAGGGGTTGCCAAGCTTCCAAAAAACTACGAGTTTCCTGAAATCTCAGGAAACATCTTTTCACCCAATCTTGATGATACTGGCAGGTAATGATCAGTACACCAATCCCACTTGGCTCACCAAATTTCGTTCTTCTAGGTTAAACCGTTCCTTTCCAGTAACCGTTTTCATGTTTAGGTTTCACTCTATTTCTCCTATATGGGTACATGTAGTTGGAACTCTAAATCAAACACGGTTTGTGCTAGCTCTTTGAAACTTGGCACAATAATGTAGTTCCAAGTTCTATCGCTATGGTTGGTGTCCTATTGAAGTAGCCCCAAGCAGAGACTGACGAGAATCACTTTCATTGAAAGGGGTTGCCAAGCTTCCAAAAAACTACGAGTTTCCTGAAATCTCAGCCAACATTTTTTCACCCAATCTGATGATAATTGCAGGTAATTATCACGACACCAATCCCACTTGGCTCACCAAGTTTCGTTCTTCTAGGTTAAACCGTTCCTTTGCAGTAACCGTTTTCATGTTTAGGTTTCACTTCTGTTTTCTCCTATATGGATACATGGAGTTGGAACTCTAAATCAAACACGGTTTGTGCTAGCTCTTTGAAACTTGGCACAATAATGTAGTTCCAAGTTCTATCGCTATGGTTGGTGTCCTATTGAAGTAGCCCCAAGCAGAGACTGACGAGAATCACTTTCATTGAAAGGGGTTGCCAAGCTTCCAAAAAACTACGAGTTTCCTGAAATCTCAGAAAACATTTTTTCACCCAATCTTGATGATACTGGCAGGTAATGATCAGTACACCAATCCCACTTGGCTCACCAAATTTTGTTCTTCTAGATTAAACCGTTCGTTTGCAGTAACCGTTTTCATGTTTAGGTTTCACTCTGTTTTCTCCTATATGGATACATGTATTAGGAACTCAAAATCAAGCACGGTTTGTGCTAGCTCTTTGAAACTTGGCACAATAATGTAGTTCCAAGTTGTACGCTATGGTTGGTGTCCTATTGAAGTAGCCCCAAGCAGAGACTGACGAGAATCACTTTCATTGAAAGGGGTTGCCAAGCTTCCAAAAAACTACGAGTTTCCTGAAATCTCAGCCAACATTTTTTCACCCAATCTTGATGATACTGGCAGGTAATGATCAGTACACCAATCCCACTTGGCTCACCAAATTTCGGTTCTTCTAGGTTAAACCGTTCCTTTGCAGTAACCGTTTTCATGTTTAGGTTTCACTCTGTTTTTCTCCTATATGGATACATGTAGTTGGAACTCTAAATCAAACACGGTTTGTGCTAGCTCTTTGAAACTTGGCACAATAATGTAGTTCCAAGTTCTATCGCTATGGTTGATGTCCTATTGAAGTAGCCCCAAGCAAAGACTGCTGAGAATTACTTTAATTGAAAGGGGTTGCCAAGCTTCCAAAAAACTACGAGTTTCCTGAAATCTCAGCCAACATTTTTTCACCCAATCTTGATGATACTTGCAGGTAATGATCAGTACACCAATCCCACTTGGCTCACCAAGTTTCATTCTTCTAGGTTAAACCGTTCCTTTGCAGTAACCGTTTTCATGTTTAGGTTTCACTCTGTTTTCTCCTATATGGATACATGTATTAGGAACTCAAAATCAAGCACGGTTTGTGCTAGCTCTTTGAAAATTGGCACAATAATTTACTTCCAAGTTCTATCGATATGGTTTGTGTCCTATCGAAGTAGCCCCAAGCAGAGACTGACGAGAATCACTTACATTTAAAGGGGTTTGCACACTTCCAAAAAAATACGAGTTTCCTGAAATCTCAGCAAACATTTTTTCACCCAATCTTGATGATACTGGAAGGTAATGATCACGACACCAATCCCACTTGGCTCACCAAATTTCGTTCTTCTAGGTTAAACCGTTCCTTTGCAGAAACCGTTTTCATGTTTAGGTTTCACTCTGTTTTCTCCTATATGGATACATGTAGTTGGAACTCTAAATCAAACACGGTTTGTGCTAGCTCTTTGAAACTTTGCACAATAATGTAGTTCCAAGTTCTATAGCTATGGTTGGTGTCCTATCGAAGTAGCCCCAAGCAGAGACTGACGAGAATCACTTTCATTGAAAGGGGTTGCCAAGCTTCCAAAAAACTACGAGTTTCCTGAAATCTCAGCAAATATTTTTTCACCCAATCTTGATGATACTGACAGGTAATGATCAGCACACCAATCCCACTTGGCTCACCAAATTTCGTTCTTCTAGGTTAAACCGTTCCTTTGCAGTAACCATTTTCATGTTTAGGTTTCACTCTGTTTTCTCCTATATGGATACATGTATTTGGAATTCAAAATCAAACACGGTTGGTGCTAGCTCTTTGAAAATTGGCACAATAATGTAGTTCCAAGTTCTATCGCTATGGTTGGTGTCCTATTGAAGTAGCCCCAAGCAGAGACTGACGAGAATCACTTTCATTGAAAGGGGTTTGCAAACTTCCAAAAAACTACGAGTTTCCTGAAATCTCAGCAAACATTTTTTCACCCAATCTTGATGATTCTGGAAGGTAATGATCACGACACCAATCCCACTTGGCTCACCAAATTTCGTTCTTCTAGGTTAAACCGTTCCTTTGCAGTAACCATTTTCATGTTTAGGTTTCACTCTGTTTTCTCCTATATGGATACATGTAGTTGGAATTCAAAATCAAGCACGGTTGGTGCTAGCTCTTTGAAACTTGGCACAATAATGTAGTTTCAAGTTCTATCGATATGGTTTGTGTCCTATTGAAGTAGCCCCAAGCAGAGACTGACGAGAATCACTTTCATTGAAAGGGGTTTGCAAACTTCCAAAAAACTACGAGTTTCCTGAAATCTCAGCAAACATTTTTTAACCCAATCTTCATGATACTGGAAGGTAATGATCACGACAACAATCCCACTTGGCTCACCAAATTTCGTTCTTCTAGTTGAAAACGTTCCTTTGCAGTAACCGTTTTCATGTTTAGGTATCACTCTGTTTTCTCCTATATGGATACATGTAGTTGGAACTCTAAATCAAACACGGTTTGTGCTAGCTCTTTGAAACTTGGCACAATAATGTAGTTCCAAGTTCTATAGCTATGGTTGGTGTCCTATCGAAGTAGCCCCAAGTAGAGACTGACGAGAATCAATTTCATTGAAAGGGTTTGCCAAGCTTCCAAAAAACTACGAGTTTCCTGAAATCTCAGCAAACATTTTTTCACCCAATCTTGATGATACTGACAGGTAATGATCAGCACACCAATCCCACTTGGCTCACCAAATTTCGTTCTTCTAGGTTAAACCGTTCCTTTGCAGTAACCATTTTCATGTTTAGGTTTCACTCTGTTTTCTCCTATAAGGATACATGTATTTGGAAATAAAAATCAAGCACGGTTGGTGCTAGCTCTTTGAAACTTGGCACAATAATGTAGTTCCAAGTTCTATCGCTACGGTTGGTGTCCTATTGAAGTAGCCCCAAGCAAAGACTGACGAGAATCACTTTCATTGAAAGGGGTTGCCAAGCTTCCAAAAAACTACGAGTTTCCTGAAATCTCGGGAAACATTTTTTCACCCAATCTTGATGATACTGGCAGGTAATGATCAGTACACCAATCCCACTTGGCTCACCAAATTTCGTTCTACTAGGTTAAACCGTTCCTTTGCAGTAACCGTTTTCATGTTTAGGTTTCACTCTGTTTTCTCCTATATGGATACATGTAGTTGGAACTCTAAATCAAACGCGGTTTGTGCTAGCTCTTTGAAACTTGGCACAATAATGTAGTTCCAAGTTCTATCGGTATGGTTGGTGTCCTATTGAAGTAGCCCCAAGCAGAGACTGAGGAGAATCACTTTCATTGAAAGTGGTTGCCAAGCTTCCAAAAAACTACGAGATTCCTGAAATCTCAGCAAACATTTTTTTCACCCAATCTTGATGATACTGTCGGGTAATGATCAGTACACCAATCCCACTTGGCTCACCAAATTTCGTTATTCTACGTTAAACCGTTCCTTTGCAGTACCGTATTCATGTTTAGGTTTCACTCTGTTTTCTCCTATATGGATACATGTAGTTGGAACTCTAAATCAAACACGGTTTGTGCTAGCTCTTTGAAACTTGGCACAATAATGTAGTTCCAAGTTCTATCGCTACGGTTGGTGTCTTATTGAAGTAGCCCCAAGCAGAGACTGACGAGAATCACTTTCATTGAAAGGGGTTGCCAAGCTTCCAAAAAACTACAAGTTTCCGGAAATCTCAGCAAACATTTTTCACCCAATCTTGATGATACTGGCAGGTAATGATCAGTACACGAATCCCACTTGGCTCACCAAATTTCATTCTTCTAGGTTAAACCGTTCCTTTGCAATAACCGTTTTCATGTTTAGGTTTCACTCTGTTTTCTCCTATATGGATACATGTATTTGGAACTCAAAATCAAGCACGGTTTGTACTAGCTCTTTGAAACTTGGAACAATAATGTAGTTCCAAGTTCTATCGCTACGGTTGGTGTCCTATTGAAGTAGCCCCAAGCAGAGACTGACGAGAATCACTTTCATTGAAAGGGGTTGCCAAGCTTCCAAAAAACTACGAGTTTCCTGAAATCTCAGCAAACATTTTTTCACCCAATCTTGATGATACTGGCAGGTAATGATCAGTACACCAATCCCACTTGGCTCACCAAATTTTGTTCTTCTAGATTAAACCGTTCGTTTGCAGTAACCGTTTTCATGTTTAGGTTTCACTCTGTTTTCTCCTATATGGATACATGTATTAGGAACTCAAAATCAAGCACGGTTTGTGCTAGCTCTTTGAAACTTGGCACAATAATTTACTTCCAAGTTCTATCGATATGGTTTGTGTCCTATCGAAGTAGCCCCAAGCAGAGACTGACGAGAATCACTTTCATTGAAACGGGTTTGCAAACTTCCAAAAAACTACGAGTTTCCTGAAATCTCAGCAAACATTTTTTCACCCAATCTTGATGATACTGGCAGGTAATGATCAGTACACCAATCCCACTTGGCTCCTCAAATTTCGTTCTTCTAGGTTAAACCGTTCCTTTGCAGTAACCGTTTTCATGTTTAGGTTTCACTCTGTTTTCTCCTATATGGATACATGTAGTTGGAACTCTAAATCAAACACGGTTTGTGCTAGCTCTTTGAAACTTGGCACAATAATGTAGTTCCAAGTTCTATCGCTATGGTTGGTGTCCTATTGAAGTAGCCCCAAGCAGAGACTGAGGAGAATCACTTTCATTGAAAGGGGTTGCAAGCTTCCAAAAAACTACGAGTTTCCGGAAATCTCAGCAAACATTTTTTCACCCAATCTTGATGATACTGACAGGTAAAGATCATGACACCAATCCCACTTGGCTCACCAAATTTCGTTCTTCTAGGTTAAACCGATCCTTTGCAGTAACCGTTTTCATGTTTAGGTTTCACTCTGTTTTCTCCTATGTGGATACATGTAGTTGGAATTCTAAATCAAACACGGTTTGTGCTAGCTCTTTGAAACTTGGCACAATAATGTAGTTCCAAGTTCTATCGCTATGGTTGGTGTCCTATTGAAGTAGCCCCAAGCAGAGACTGACGAGAATCACTTTCATTGAAAGGGGTTGCCAAGCTTCCAAAAAACTACGAGTTTCCTGAAATCTCAGCAAACATTTTTTCGCCCAATCTTGATGATACTGGCAGGTAATGATCAGTACACCAATCCCACTTGGCTCACCAAATTTCGTTCTTCTAGGTTAAACCGTTCCTTTGCAGTAACTGTTTTCATGTTTAGGTTTTACTCTGTTTTCTCCTATATGGATACATGTAGTTGGAACTCTAAATCAAACACGGTTTGTGCTAGCTCTTTGAAACTTGGCACAATAATGTAGTTCCAAGTTCTATCGCTATGGTTGGTGTCCGATTGAAGTAGCCCCAAGCAGCGACTGACGAGAATCACTTTCATTGAAAGGGGTTGCCAAGCTTCCAAAAACTACGAGTTTCCTGAAATCTCAGCAAACATTTTTTCACCCAATTTGATGATACTGGCAGGTAATGATCAGTACACCAATCCCACTTGGCTCACCAAATTTCGTTCTTCTAGGTTAAACCGTTCCTTTGCAGTAACCGTTTTCATGTTTAGGTTTCTCTCTGTTTTCTCCTATATGGATACAAGTAGTTGGAACTCTAAATCAAACACGGTTTGTTCTCCTCTTTGAAAACTTGGCACAATAATGTAGTTCCAAGTTCTATCGCTATCGTAGGTGTCCTATCGTAGTAGACCCAAGCAGAGACTGACGAGAATCACTTTCATTGAAAGGGGTTGCCAAGCTTCCAAAAAACTAAGACTTTCCTGAAACCTCAGCAAACATTTTTTTCACCCAATTTGATGATACTGGCAGGTAATGATCAGTACACCAATCCCACTTGGCTCACCAAATTTCGTTCTTCTAGGTTAAACCGTTCCTTTGCAGTAACCGTTTTCATGTTTAGGTTTCACTCTGTTTTCTCCTATATGGATACATGCAGTTGGAACTGTAAATCAAACACGGTTTGTGCTAGCTCTTTGAAACTTGGCACAATAATGTGGTTCCAAGTTCTATCGCTACGGTTGGTGTCCTATTGAAGTAGCCCCAAGCAGAGACTGACGAGAATCACTTTCATTGAAAGGGGTTGCCAAGCTTCCAAAAAACTACGAGTTTCCTGAAATCTCAGAAAACATTTTTTCACCCAATCTTGATGATACTGGCAGGTAATGATCAGTACACCAATCCCACTTGGCTCACCAAATTTTGTTCTTCTAGATTAAACCGTTCGTTTGCAGTAACCGTTTTCATGTTTAGGTTTCACTCTGTTTTCTCCTATATGGATACATGTATTAGGAACTCAAAATCAAGCACGGTTTGTGCTAGCTCTTTGAAACTTTGCACAATAATTTAGTTCCAAGTTCTATCGCTATGGTTGGTGTCCTATTGAAGTAGCCCCAAGCAGAGACTGACGAGAATCACTTTCATTGAAAGGGGTTGCCAAGCTTCCAAAAAACTACGAGTTTCCTGAAATCTCAGGAAACATCTTTTCACCCAATCTTGATGATACTGGCAGGTAATGATCAGTACACCAATCCCACTTGGCTCACCAAATTTCGTTCTTCTAGGTTAAACCGTTCCTTTGCAGTAACCGTTTTCATGTTTAGGTTTCACTCTATTTCTCCTATATGGGTACATGTAGTTGGAACTCTAAATCAAACACGGTTTGTGCTAGCTCTTTGAAACTTGGCACAATAATGTAGTTCCAAGTTCTATCGCTATGGTTGGTGTCCTATTGAAGTAGCCCCAAGCAGAGACTGACGAGAATCACTTTCATTGAAAGGGGTTGCCAAGCTTCCAAAAAACTACGAGTTTCCTGAAATCTCAGCCAACATTTTTTCACCCAATCTGATGATAATTGCAGGTAATTATCACGACACCAATCCCACTTGGCTCACCAAGTTTCGTTCTTCTAGGTTAAACCGTTCCTTTGCAGTAACCGTTTTCATGTTTAGGTTTCACTCTGTATTCTCCTATATGGATACATGGAGTTGGAACTCTAAATCAAACACGGTTTGTGCTAGCTCTTTGAAACTTGGCACAATAATGTAGTTCCAAGTTCTATCGCTATGGTTGGTGTCCTATTGAAGTAGCCCCAAGCAGAGACTGACGAGAATCACTTTCATTGAAAGGGGTTGCCAAGCTTCCAAAAAACTACGAGTTTCCTGAAATCTCAGAAAACATTTTTTCACCCAATCTTGATGATACTGGCAGGTAATGATCAGTACACCAATCCCACTTGGCTCACCAAATTTTGTTCTTCTAGATTAAACCGTTCGTTTGCAGTAACCGTTTTCATGTTTAGGTTTCACTCTGTTTTCTCCTATATGGATACATGTATTAGGAACTCAAAATCAAGCACGGTTTGTGCTAGCTCTTTGAAACTTGGCACAATAATGTAGTTCCAAGTTCTATCGCTATGGTTGGTGTCCGATTGAAGTAGCCCCAAGCAGAGACTGACGAGAATCACTTTCATTGAAAGGGGTTGCCAAGCTTCCAAAAAACTACGAGTTTCCTGAAATCTCAGCCAACATTTTTTCACCCAATCTTGATGATACTTGCAGGTAATGATCAGTACACCAATCCCACTTGGCTCACCAAATTTCGTTCTTCTAGGTTAAACCGTTCCTTTGCAGTAACCGTTTTCATGTTTAGGTTTCACTCTGTTTTCTCCTATATGGATACATGTAGTTGGAACTCTAAATCAAACACGGTTTGTGCTAGCTCTTTGAAACTTGGCACAATAATGTAGTTCCAAGTTCTATCGCTATGGTTGATGTCCTATTGAAGTAGCCCCAAGCAGAGACTGCTGAGAATTACTTTAATTGAAAGGGGTTGCCAAGCTTCCAAAAAACTACGAGTTTCCTGAAATCTCAGCCAACATTTTTTCACCCAATCTTGATGATACTTGCAGGTAATGATCAGTACACCAATCCCACTTGGCTCACCAAGTTTCGTTCTTCTAGGTTAAACCGTTCCTTTGCAGTAACCGTTTTCATGTTTAGGTTTCACTCTGTTTTCTCCTATATGGATACATGTATTAGGAACTCAAAATCAAGCACGGTTTGTGCTAGCTCTTTGAAAATTGGCACAATAATTTACTTCCAAGTTCTATCGATATGGTTTGTGTCCTATCGAAGTAGCCCCAAGCAGAGACTGACGAGAATCACTTACATTTAAAGGGGTTTGCACACTTCCAAAAAAATACGAGTTTCCTGAAATCTCAGCAAACATTTTTTCACCCAATCTTGATGATACTGGAAGGTAATGATCACGACACCAATCCCACTTGGCTCACCAAATTTCGTTCTTCTAGGTTAAACCGTTCCTTTGCAGAAACCGTTTTCATGTTTAGGTTTCACTCTGTTTTCTCCTATATGGATACATGTAGTTGGAACTCTAAATCAAACACGGTTTGTGCTAGCTCTTTGAAACTTGGCACAATAATGTAGTTCCAAGTTCTATAGCTATGGTTGGTGTCCTATCGAAGTAGCCCCAAGCAGAGACTGACGAGAATCACTTTCATTGAAAGGGGTTGCCAAGCTTCCAAAAAACTACGAGTTTCCTGAAATCTCAGCAAATATTTTTTTCACCCAATCTTGATGATACTGACAGGTAATGATCAGCACACCAATCCCACTTGGCTCACCAAATTTCGTTCTTCTAGGTTAAACCGTTCCTTTGCAGTAACCATTTTCATGTTTAGGTTTCACTCTGTTTTCCCTTTATGGATACATGTATTTGGAATTCAAAATCAAACACGGTTGGTGCTAGCTCTTTGAAAATTGGCACAATAATGTAGTTCCAAGTTCTATCGCTATGGTTGGTGTCCTATTGAAGTAGCCCCAAGCAGAGACTGACGAGAATCACTTTCATTGAAAGGGGTTTGCAAACTTCCAAAAAACTACGAGTTTCCTGAAATCTCAGCAAACATTTTTTCACCCAATCTTGATGATTCTGGAAGGTAATGATCACGACACCAATCCCACTTGGCTCACCAAAGTTCGTTCTTCTAGGTTAAACCGTTCCTTTGCAGTAACCATTTTCATGTTTAGGTTTCACTCTGTTTTCTCCTATATGGATACATGTAGTTGGAATTCAAAATCAAGCACGGTTGGTGCTAGCTCTTTGAAACTTGGCACAATAATGTAGTTTCAAGTTCTATCGATATGGTTTGTGTCCTATTGAAGTAGCCCCAAGCAGAGACTGACGAGAATCACTTTCATTGAAAGGGGTTTGCAAACTTCCAAAAAACTACGAGTTTCCTGAAATCTCAGCAAACATTTTTTAACCCAATCTTCATGATACTGGAAGGTAATGATCACGACAACAATCCCACTTGGCTCACCAAATTTCGTTCTTCTAGTTGAAACCGTTCCTTTGCAGTAACCGTTTTCATGTTTAGGTATCACTCTGTTTTCTCCTATATGGATACATGTAGTTGGAACTCTAAATCAAACACGGTTTGTGCTAGCTCTTTGAAACTTGGCACAATAATGTAGTTCCAAGTTCTATAGCTATGGTTGGTGTCCTATCGAAGTAGCCCCAAGTAGAGACTGACGAGAATCAATTTCATTGAAAGGGTTTGCCAAGCTTCCAAAAAACTACGAGTTTCCTGAAATCTCAGCAAACATTTTTTCACCCAATCTTGATGATACTGACAGGTAATGATCAGCACACCAATCCCACTTGGCTCACCAAATTTCGTTCTTCTAGGTTAAACCGTTCCTTTGCAGTAACCATTTTCATGTTTAGGTTTCACTCTGTTTTCTCCTATAAGGATACATGTATTTGGAAATCAAAATCAAGCACGGTTGGTGCTAGCTCTTTGAAACTTGGCACAATAATGTAGTTCCAAGTTCTATCGCTACGGTTGGTGTCCTATTGAAGTAGCCCAAGCAAAGACTGACGAGAATCACTTTCATTGAAAGGGGTTGCCAAGCTTCCAAAAAACTACGAGTTTCCTGAAATCTCGGGAAACATTTTTTCACCCAATCTTGATGATACTGGCAGGTAATGATCAGTACACCAATCCCACTTGGCTCACCAAATTTCGTTCTACTAGGTTAAACCGTTCCTTTGCAGTAACCGTTTTCATGTTTAGGTTTCACTCTGTTTTCTCCTATATGGATACATGTAGTTGGAACTCTAAATCAAACGCGGTTTGTGCTAGCTCTTTGAAACTTGGCACAATAATGTAGTTCCAAGTTCTATCGGTCTGGTTGGTGTCCGATTGAAGTAGCCCCAAGCAGAGACTGAGGAGAATCACTTTCATTGAAAGTGGTTGCCAAGCTTCCAAAAAACTACGAGATTCCTGAAATCTCAGCAAACATTTTTTCACCCAATCTTGATGATACTGTCGGGTAATGATCAGTACACCAATCCCACTTGGCTCACCAAATTTCGTTATTCTACGTTAAACCGTTCCTTTGCAGTAACCGTATTCATGTTTAGGTTTCACTCTGTTTTCTCCTATATGGATACATGTAGTTGGAACTCAAAATCAAGCACGGTTTGTACTAGCTCTTTGAAACTTGGAACAATAATGTAGTTCCAAGTTCTATCGCTACGGTTGGTGTCCTATTGAAGTAGCCCCAAGCAGAGACTGACGAGAATCACTTTCATTGAAAGGGGTTGCCAAGCTTCCAAAAAACTACGAGTTTCCTGAAATCTCAGCAAACATTTTTTCACCCAATCTTGATGATACTGGCAGGTAATGATCAGTACACCAATCCCACTTGGCTCACCAAATTTTGTTCTTCTAGATTAAACCGTTCGTTTGCAGTAACCGTTTTCATGTTTAGGTTTCACTCTGTTTTCTCCTATATGGATACATGTATTAGGAACTCAAAATCAAGCACGGTTTGTGCTAGCTCTTTGAAACTTGGCACAATAATTTACTTCCAAGTTCTATCGATATGGTTTGTGTCCTATCGAAGTAGCCCCAAGCAGAGACTGACGAGAATCACATTCATTGAAACGGGTTTGCAAACTTCCAAAAAACTACGAGTTTCCTGAAATCTCAGCAAACATTTTTTCACCCAATCTTGATGATACTGGCAGGTAATGATCAGTACACCAATCCCACTTGGCTCCTCAAATTTCGTTCTTCTAGGTTAAACCGTTCCTTTGCAGTAACCGTTTTCATGTTTAGGTTTCACTCTGTTTTCTCCTATATGGATACATGTAGTTGGAACTCTAAATCAAACACGGTTTGTGCTAGCTCTTTGAAACTTGGCACAATAATGTAGTTCCAAGTTCTATCGCTATGGTTGGTGTCCTATTGAAGTAGCCCCAAGCAGAGACTGAGGAGAATCACTTTCATTGAAAGGGGTTGCAAGCTTCCAAAAAACTACGAGTTTCCGGAAATCTCAGCAAACATTTTTTCACCCAATCTTGATGATACTGACAGGTAAAGATCATGACACCAATCCCACTTGGCTCACCAAATTTCGTTCTTCTAGGTTAAACCGATCCTTTGCAGTAACCGTTTTCATGTTTAGGTTTCACTCTGTTTTCTCCTATGTGGATACATGTAGTTGGAATTCTAAATCAAACACGGTTTGTGCTAGCTCTTTGAAACTTGGCACAATAATGTAGTTCCAAGTTCTATCGCTATGATTGGTGTCCTATTGAAGTAGCCCCAAGCAGAGACTGACGAGAATCACTTTCATTGAAAGGGGTTGCCCAGCTTCCAAAAAACTACGAGTTTCCTCAAATCTCAGCAAACATTTTTTCGCTCAATCTTGATGATAATGGCAGGTAATGATCAGTACACCAATCCCACTTGGCTCACCAAATTTCTTTCTTCTAGGTTAAACCGTTCCTTTGCAGTAACCGTTTTCATGTTTAGGTTTCACTCTGTTTTCTCCTATATGGATACATGTAGTTGGAACTCAAAATCAAGCACGGTTTGTGCTAGCTCTTTGAAACTTGGCACAATAATGTAGTTCCAAGTTCTATCGCTATGGTTGATGTCCTAATGAAGTAGCCCCAAGCAGAGACTGACGAGAATCACTTTAATTGAAAGGGTTTGCCAAGCTTCCCAAAAACTACGAGTTTCCTTAAATCTCAGGAAACATTTTTTCACCCAATCTTGATGATACTTGCAGGTAATGATCAGTACACCAATCCCACTTGTCTCACCAAATTTCGTTCTTCTAGGTTAAACCGTTCCTTTGCAGTAACCGTTTTCATGTTTAGGTTTCACTCTGTTTTCTCCTATACGATACATGTAGTTGGAACTCTAAATCAAACACGGTTTGTGCTAGCTCTTTGAAACTTGGCACAATAATGTAGTTCCAAGTTCTATCGCTATGGTTTGTGTCCTGTTGAAGTAGCCCCAAGCAGAGACTGACGAGAATCACTTTCATTGAAAGGGGTTTGCAAACTTCCAAAAAACTACGAGTTTCCTGAAATCTCAGCAAACATTTTTTCACCCAATCTTGATGATACTGGAAGGTAATGATCACGACACCAATCCCACTTGGCTCACCAAATTCGTTCTTCTAGATTAAACCGATCCTTTGCAGTAACCGTTTTCATGTTTAGGTTTCACTCTGTTTTCTCCTATATGGATACATGTAGTTGGAACTCTAAATCAAACACGGTTTGTGCTAGCTCTGGGAAACTTGGCACAATAATGGAGTTCCAAGTTCTATAGCTATGGTTAGTGTCCTATCGAAGTAGCCCCAAGCAGAGACTGACGAGAATCACTTTCATTGAAAGGGGTTGCCAAGCTTCCAAAAAACTACGAGTTTCCTGAAATCTCAGCAAACATATTTTCACCCAATCTTGATGATACTGGAAGGTAATGATCACGACACCAATCCCACTTGGCTCACCAAATTTCGTTCTTCTAGGTTAAACCGTTCCTTTGCAGTAACCGTTTTCATGTTTAGGTTTCACTCTGTTTTCTCCTATATGGATACATGTAGTTGGAACTCTAAATCAAACACGGTTGGTGCTAGCTCTTTGAAACTTGGCACAATAATGTATTTCCATGTTCTTCGCTATGGTTTGTGTCCTATTGAAGTAGTTCCAAGCAGAGAGTGACGAGAATCACTTTCATTGAAAGGGGTTGCCAAGCTTCCAAAAAACTACGAGTTTCCTGAAATCTCAGCAAACATTTTTTCACCCAATCGTGATGATACTGGCAGGTAATGAACAGTACACGAATCCCACTTGGCTCACCAAATTTCGTTCTTCTAGATTAAACCGTTCGTTTGCAGTAACCGTTTTCATGTTTAGGTTTCACTCTGTTTTCTCCTATATGGATACATGTATTAGGAACTCAAAATCAAGCACGGTTTGTGCTAGCTCTTTGAAACTTGGCACAATAATTTACTTCCAAGTTCTATCGATATGGTTTGTGTCCTATCGAAGTAGCCCAAGCAGAGACTGACGAGAATCACTTACATTTAAAGGGGTTTGCAAACTTCCAAAAAACTACGAGTTTCCTGAAATCTCAGCAAACATTTTTTCACCCAATCTTGATGATACTGGAAGGTAATGATCACGACACCAATCCCACTTGGCTCACCAAATTTCGTTCTTCTAGGTTAAACCGTTCCTTTGCAGTAATCGTTTTCATGTTTAGGTTTCACTCTGTTTTCTCCTATATGGATACATGTAGTTGGAACTCTAAATCAAACACGGTTTGTGCTAGCTCTTTGAAACTTTGCACAATAATGTAGTTCCAAGTTCTATAGCTATGGTTGGTGTCCTATCGAAGTAGCCCCAAGCAGAGACTGACGAGAATCACTTTCATTGAAAGGGGTTGCCAAGCTTCCAAAAAACTACGAGTTTCCTGAAATCTCAGCAAACATTTTTTCACCCAATCTTGATGATACTGACAGGTAATGATCAGCACACCAATCCCACTTGGCTCACCAAATTTCTTTCTTCTAGGTTAAACCGTTCCTTTGCAGTAACCATTTTCATGTTTAGGTTTCACTCTGTTTTCTCCTATATGGATACATGTATTTGGAATTCAAAATCAAACACGGTTGGTGGTAGCTCTTTGAAAATTGGCACAATAATGTAGTTCCAAGTTCTTTCGCTATGGTTGGTGTCCTATTGAAGTAGCCCCAAGCAGAGACTGACGAGAATCACTTTCATTGAAAGGGGTTTGCAAACTTCCAAAAAACTACGAGTTTCCTGAAATCTCAGCAAACATTTTTTCACCCAATCTTGATGATACTGGAAGGTAATGATCACGACACCAATCCCACTTGGCTCACCAAATTTCGTTCTTCTAGGTTAAACCGTTCCTTTTCAGTAACCGTTTTCATGTTTAGGTTTCACTCTGTTTTCTCCTATATGGATACATGTAGTTGGAACTCTAAATCAAACACGGTTTGTGCTAGCTCTTTGAAACTTGGCACAATAATGTATTTCCAAGTTCTATAGCTCTGGTTGGTGTCCTATCGAAGTAGCCCCAAGCAGAGACTGACGAGAATCACTTTCATTGAAAGGGGTTGCCAAGCTGCCAAAAAACTACGAGTTTCCTGAATTCTCAGCATACATTTTTTCACCCAATCTTGATAATACTGGAAGGTAATGATCAGTACACCAATCCCACTTGGCTCACCAAATTTCGTTCTTCTAGGTTAAACCGTTCCTTTGCAGTAACTGTTTTCATATTTAGGTTTCACTCTGTTTTCTCCTATATGGATACATGTATTTGGAATTCAAAATCAAGCACGGTTGGTGCTAGCTCTTTGAAACTTGGCACAATAATGTAGTTCCAAGTTCTATCGCTACGGTAGGTGTCCTATTGAAGTAGCCTCAAGCAAAGACTGACGAGAATCACTTTCATTGAAAGGGGTTGCCAAGCTTCCAAAAAACTACGAGTTTCCTGAAATCTCAGCAAACATTTTTTCACCCAATCTTGATGATACTGGCAGGTAATGATCAGTACACCAATCCCACTTGGCTCACCAAATTTCGTTCTACTAGGTTAAACCGTTCCTTTGCAGTAACCGTTTTCATGTTTAGGTTTCAATCTGTTTTCTCCTATATGGATACATGTATTTGGAACTCTAAATCAAACACGGTTTGTGCTAGCTCTTTGAAACTTGGCACAATAATGTAGTTCCATGTTCTATCGCTATGGTTTGTGTCCTATTGAAGTAGCCCCAAGCAGGGACTGACGAGAATCACTTTCATTGAAAGGGGTTGCCAAGCTTCCAAAAAACTACGAGTTTCCTGCAATCTCAGCAAACATTTTTTCACCCAATTTGATGATACTGGCAGGTAATGATCAGTACACCAATCCCACTTGGCTCACCAAATTTCGTTCTTCTAGGTTAAACCGTTCCTTTCTAGTAACCGTTTTCATGTTTAGGTTTCACTCTGTTTTCTCCTATATGGATACATGTAGTTGGAACTCTAAATCAAACACGGTTTGTGCTAGCTCTTTGAAACTTGGCACAATAATGTAGTTCCACGTTCTATAGCTATGATTGGTGTCCTATCGAAGTAGCCCCAAGCAGAGACTGACGAGAATCACTTTCATTGAAAGGGGTTGCCAAGCTTCCAAAAAACTACGAGTTTCCTGAAATCTCAGCAAACATTTTTTCACCCAATCTTGATGATACTGGAAGGTAATGATCACGACAGCAATCCCACTTGGCTCACCAAATTTCGTTCTTCTAGGTTAAACCGTTCCTTTGCAGTAACCGTTTTCATGTTTAGGTTTCACTCTTTTTTCTCCTATATGGATACATGTAGTTGGAACTCTAAATCAAACACGGTTTGTGCTAGCTCTTTGAAATTTGGCACAATAATGTAGTTCCAAGTTCTATAGCTATGGTTGGTGTCCTATCGAAGTAGCCCCAAGCAGAGACTGACGAGAATCACTTTCATTGATAGGGGTTGCCAAGCTTCCAAAAAACTACGAGTTTCCTGAAATCTCAGCAAACATTTTTTCACCCAATCTTGATGATACTGACAGGTAATGATCAGCACACCAATCCCACTTGGCTCACCAAATTTCGTTCTTCTAGGTTAAACCGTTCGTTTGCAGTAACCATTTTCATGTTAAGTTTCACTCTGTTTTCTCCTATATGGATACATGTATTTGGAATTCAAAATCAAGCACGGTTGGTGCTAGCTCTTTGAAACTTGGCACAATAATGTAGGTCCAAGTTCTATCGCTATGGTTGGTGTCCTATTGAAGTAGCCCCAAGCAGAGACTGACGAGAATCACTTTCATTGAAAGGGGTTTGCAAACTTCCAAAAAACTACGAGTTTCCTGAAATCTCAGCAAACATTTTTTCACCCAATCTTGATAATACTGGAAGGTAATGATCACGACACCAATTCCACTTGGCTCACCAAATTTCGTTCTTCTAGGTTAAACCGTTCCTTTACAGTAACCGTTTTCATGTTTAGGTTTCACTCTGTTTTCTCCTATATGGATACATGTAGTTGGAACTCTAAATCAAACACGGTTTATGCTAGCTCTTTGAAACTTGGCACAATAATGTAGTTCCAAGTTCTATAACTATGGTTGGTGTCCTATCGAAGTAGCCCCAAGCAGAGACTGACGAGAATCACTTTCATTGAAAGGGGTTGCCAAGTTTCCAAAAAACTACGAGTTTCCTGAAATCTCAGCAAACATTTTTTCACCCAATCTTGATGATACTGACAGGTAATGATCAGCACACCAATCCCACTTGGCTCACCAAATTTCGTTCTTCTAGGTTAAAACGTTCCTTTGCAGTAACCATTTTCATGTTTAGGTTTCACTCTGTTTTCTCCTATATGGATACATGCCTTTGGAATTCAAAATCAAGCACGGTTGGTGCTAGCTCTTTGAAACTTGGCACAATAATTTACTTCCAAGTTCTATCGATATGGTTTGTGTCCTATTGAAGTAGCCCCAAGCAGAGACTGACGAGAATCACTTTCATTGAAAGGGGTTTGCAAACTTCCAAAACACTACGAGTTTCCTGAAATCTCAGCAAACATTTTTTCACCCAATCTTGATGATACTGGAAGGTAATGATCACGACAACAATCCCACTTGGCTCACCAAATTTCGTTCTTCTAGTTTAAACCGTTCCTTTGCAGTAACCGTTTTCATGTTTAGGTATCACTCTGTTTTCTCCTATATGGATACATGTAGTTGGAACTCTAAATCAAACACGGTTTGTGCTAGCTCTTTGAAACTTGGCACAATAATGTAGTTCCAAGTTCTATAGCTATGGTTGGTGTCCTATCGAAGTAGCCCCAAGCAGAGACTGACGAGAATCACTTTCATTGATAGGGGTTGCCAAGCTTCCAAAAAACTACGAGTTTCCTGAAATCTCAGCAAACATTTTTTCACCCAATCTTGATGATACTGACAGGTAATGATCAGCACACCAATCCCACTTGGCTCACCAAATTTCGTTCTTCTAGGTTAAACCGTTCCTTTGCAGTAACCATTTTCATGTTTAGGTTTCACTCTGTTTTCTCCTATATGGATACATGTATTTGGAATTCAAAATCAATCATGGTTGGTGCTAGCTCTTTGAAACTTGGCACAATAATGTAGTTCCAAGTTCTATCGCTACGGTTGGTGTCCTATTGAAGTAGCCCCAAGCAGAGACTGACGAGAATCACTTTCATTGAAAGGGGTTGCCAAGCTTCCACAAAACTACGAGTTTCCTGAAATCTCGGGAAACATTTTTTCACCCAATCTTGAGGATACTGGCAGGTAATGATCAGTACACCAATCCCACTTGGCTCACCAAATTTCGTTCTTCTAGGTTAAACCGTTCCTTTGCAGTAACCGTTTTCATGTTTAGGTTTCACTCTGTTTTCTCCTATATGGATACATGTAGTTGGAACTCAAAATCAAGCACGGTTTGTACTAGCTCTTTGAAACTTGGCACAATAATGTAGTTCCAAGTTCTATCGCTACGGTTGGTGTCCTATTGAAGTAGCCCCAAGCAGAGACTGACGAGAATCACTTTCATTGAAAGGGGTTGCCAAGCTTCCAAAAAACTACGAGTTTCCTGAAATATCAGCAAACATTTTTTCCCCCAATCTTGAATATACTGGCAGGTAATGATCAGTACACCAATCCCACTTGGCTCACCAAATTTCATTCTTCTAGGTTAAACCGTTCGTTTGCAGTAACCGTTTTCATGTTTAGGTTTCACTCTGTTTTCTCCTATATGGATACATGTATTAGGAACTCAAAATCAAGCACGGTTTGTGCTAGCTCTTTGAAACTTGGCACAATAATGTAGTTCCAAGTTCTATAGCTATGGTTGGTGTCCTATCGAAGTAGCCCCAAGCAGAGACTGACGAGAATCACTTTCATTTAAAGGGGTTGCCAAGCTTCCAAAAAACTACGAGTTTCCTGAAATCTCAGCAAACATTTTTTCACCCAATCTTGATGATACTGACAGGTAATGATCAGCACACCAATCCCACTTGGCTCACCAAATTTCGTTCTTCTAGGTAAAACCGTTCCTTTGCAGTAACCATTTTCATGTTTAGGTTTCACTCTGTTTTCTCCTATATGGATACATGTATTTGGAATTCAAAATCAAGCATGGTTGGTGCTAGATCTTTGAAACTTGGCACAATAATGTAGTTCCAAGTTCTATCGCTACGGTTGGTGTCCTATTGAAGTAGCCCCAAGCAGAGACTGACGAGAATCACTTTCATTGAAAGGGGTTGCCAAGCTTCCAAAAAACTACGAGTTTCCTGAAATCTCGGGAAACATTTTTTCACCCAATCTTGATGATACTGGCAGGTAATGATCAGTACACCAATCCCACTTGGCTCACCAAATTTCGTTCTTCTAGGTTAAACCGTTCCTTTGCAGTAACCGTTTTCATGTTTAGGTTTCACTCTGTTTTCTCCTATATGGATACATGTAGTTGGAACTGTAAATCAAACACGGTTTGTGCTAGCTCTTTGAAACTTGGCACAATAATGTAGTTCCAAGTTCTATCGCAATGGTTGGTGTCCTATTGAAGTAGCCCCAAGCAGAGACTGACGAGAATCACTTTCATTGAAAGGGGTTGCCAAGCTTCCAAAAAACTACGAGTTTCCTGAAATCTCAGCAAACATTTTTTCACCCAATCTTGATGATACTGGCAGGTAATGATCAGTACACCAATCCCACTTGGCTCACCAAATTTTGTTCTTCTAGATTAAACCGTTCGTTTGCAGTAACCGTTTTCATGTTTAGGTTTCACTGTGTTTTCTCCTATATGGATACATGTATTAGGAACTCAAAATCAAGCACGGTTTGTGCTAGCTCTTTGAAACTTGGCACAATAATGTAGTTCCAAGTTCTATCGCTATGATTGGTGTCCTATTGAAGTAGCCCCAAGCAGAGACCTGAGGAGAATCACTTTCATTGAAAGGGGTTGCCAAGCTTCCAAAAAACTACGAGTTTCCGGAAATCTCAGCAAACATTTTTTCACCCAATCTTAATGATACTGGCAGGTAATGATCAGTACACCAATCCCACTTGGCTCACCAAATTTCGTTCTTCTAGGTTAAACCGTTCCTTTGCAGTAACCGTATTCATGTTTAGTTTTCACTCTGTTTTCTCCTATATGGATACATGTAGTTGGAACTCTAAATCAAACACGGTTTGTGCTAGCTCTTTGAAGCTTGGCACAATAATGTAGTTCCAAGTTCTATCGCTACGGTTGGTGTCTTATTGAAGTAGCCCCAAGCAGAGACTGACGGAGAATCACTTTCATTGAAAGGGGTTGCCAAGCTTCCAAAAAAACTACGAGTTTCCGGAAATCTCAGCAAACATTTTTTCACCCATTCTTGATGATACTGGCAGGTAATGAACAGTACACGAATCCCACTTGGCTCACCAAATTTCGTTCTTCTAGATTAAAACCGTTCGTTTGCAGTAACCGTTTTCATGTTTAGGTTTCACTCTGTTTTCTCCTATATGGATACATGTATTAGGAACTCAAAATCAAGCACGGTTTGTGCTAGCTCTTTGAAACTTGGCACAATAATTTACTTCCAAGTTCTATCGATATGGTTTGTGTCCTATCGAAGTAGCCCCAAGCAGAGACTGACGAGAATCACTTACATTTAAAGGGGTTTGCAAACTTCCAAAAAACTACGAGTTTCCTGAAATCTCAGCAAACATTTTTTCACCCAATCTTGATGATACTGGAAGGTAATGATCACGACACCAATCCCACTTGGCTCACCAAATTTCGTTCTTCTAGTTTAAACCGTTCCTTTGCAGTAATCGTTTTCATGTTTAGGTTTCACTCTGTTTTCTCCTATATGGATACATGTAGTTGGAACTCTAAATCAAACACGGTTTGTGCTAGCTCTTTGAAACTTTGCACAATAATGTAGTTCCAAGTTCTATAGCTATGGTTGGTGTCCTATCGAAGTAGCCCCAAGCAGAGACTGACGAGAATCACTTTCATTGAAAGGGGTTGCAAGCTTCCAAAAAACTACGAGTTTCCTGAAATCTCAGCAAACATTTTTTCACCCAATCTTGATGATACTGACAGGTAATGATCAGCACACCAATCCCACTTGGCTCACCAAATTTCTTTCTTCTAGGTTAAACCGTTCCTTTGCAGTAACCATTTTCATGTTTAGGTTTCACTCTGTTTTCTCCTATATGGATACATGTATTTGGAATTCAAAATCAAACACGGTTGGTGGTAGCTCTTTGAAAATTGGCACAATAATGTAGTTCCAAGTTCTTTCGCTATGGTTGGTGTCCTATTGAAGTAGCCCCAAGCAGAGACTGACGAGAATCACTTTCATTGAAAGGGGTTTGCAAACTTCCAAAAAACTACGAGTTTCCTGAAATCTCAGCAAACATTTTTTCACCCAATCTTGATGATACTGGAAGGTAATGATCACGACACCAATCCCACTTGGCTCACCAAATTTCGTTCTTCTAGGTTAAACCGTTCCTTTTCAGTAACCGTTTTCATGTTTAGGTTTCACTCTGTTTTCTCCTATATGGATACATGTAGTTGGAACTCTAAATCAAACACGGTTTGTGCTAGCTCTTTGAAACTTGGCACAATAATGTATTTCCAAGTTCTATAGCTCTGGTTGGTGTCCTATCGAAGTAGCCCCAAGCAGAGACTGACGAGAATCACTTTCATTGAAAGGGGTTGCCAAGCTTCCAAAAAACTACGAGTTTCCTGAAATCTCAGCATACATTTTTTCACCCAATCTTGATAATACTGGAAGGTAATGATCAGTACACCAATCCCACTTGGCTCACCAAATTTCGTTCTTCTAGGTTAAACCGTTCCTTTGCAGTAACTGTTTTCATATTTAGGTTTCACTCTGTTTTCTCCTATATGGATACATGTATTTGGAATTCAAAATCAAGCACGGTTGGTGCTAGCTCTTTGAAACTTGGCACAATAATGTAGTTCCAAGTTCTATCGCTACGGTTGGTGTCCTATTGAAGTAGCCCCAAGCAAAGACTGACGAGAATCACTTTCATTGAAAGGGGTTGCCAAGCTTCCAAAAAACTACGAGTTTCCTGAAATCTCAGCAAACATTTTTTCACCCAATCTTGATGATACTGGCAGGTAATGATCAGTACACCAATCCCACTTGGCTCACCAAATTTCGTTCTACTAGGTTAAACCGTTCCTTTGCAGTAACCGTTTTCATGTTTAGGTTTCACTCTGTTTTCTCCTATATGGATACATGTAGTTGGAACTCTAAATCATACGCGGATTGTGCTAGCTCTTTGAAACTTGGCACAATAACGTAGTTCCAAGTTCTATCGGTATGGTTGGTGTCCTATTGAAGTAGCCCCAAGCAGAGACTGAGGAGAATCACTTTCATTGAAAGTGGTTGCCAAGCTTCCAAAAAACTACGAGATTCCTGACATCTCAGCAAACATTTTTCACCCAATCTTGATGATACTGTCGGGTAATGATCAGTACACCAATCCCACTTGGATCACCAAATTTCGTTCTTCTACGTTAAACCGTTCCTTTGCAGTAACCGTATTCATGTTTAGGTTTCACTCTGTTTTCTCCTATATGGATACATGTAGTTGGAACTCTAAATCAAACACGGTTTGTGCTAGCTCTTTGAAACTTGGCACAATAATGTAGTTCCAAGTTCTATCGCTACGGTTGGTGTCTTATTGAAGTAGCCCCAAGCAGAGACTGACGAGAATCACTTTCATTGAAAGGGGTTGCCAAGCTTCCAAAAAACTACAAGTTTCCGGAAATCTCAGCAAACATTTTTTCACCCAATCTTGATGATACTGGAAGGTAATGATCAGTACACGAATCCCCACTTGGCTCACCAAATTTCGTTCTTCTAGGTTAAACCGTTCCTTTGAAATAACCGTTTTCATGTTTAGGTTTCACTCTGTTTTCTCTTATATGGATACATGTATTTGGAACTCAAAATCAAGCACGGTTTGTACTAGCTCTTTGAAACTTGGAACAATAATGGAGTTCCAAGTTCTATCGCTACGGTTGGTGTCCTTTTGAAGTAGCCCCAAGCAGAGACTGACGAGAATCACTTTCATTGAAAGGGGTTGCCAAGCGTCCAAAAACTACAAGTTTCCTGAAATCTCAGCAAACATTTTTTCACCCAATCTTGATGATAATGGCAGGTAATGATCACGACACCAATCCCACTTGGCTCACCAAATTTCGTTCTTCTAGGTTAAACCTTACCTTTGCAGTAACCGTTTTCATGTTTAGGTTTCACTCTGTTTTCTCCTATATGGATACATGTAGTTGGAACTCTAAATCAAACACGGTTTGTGCTAGCTCTTTGAAACTTGGCACAATAATGTAGTTCCAACTTTTATCGCTATGGTTGGTGTCCTATTGAAGTAGCCCCAAGCAGAGACTGACGAGAATCACTTTCATTGAAAGGGGTTGCCAAGCTTCCAAAAAACTACGAGTTTCCTGAAATCTCAGCAAACATTTTTTCACCCCAATCTTGATGATACTGGCAGGTAATGATCAGTACACCAATCCCACTTGGCTCACCAAATTTCGTTCTTCTAGGTTAAAGCCTTCCTTTGCCGTAACAATTTTCATGTTTAGGTTTCACTCTGTTTTCTCCTATATGGATACATGTCTTTGGAACTCAAAATCAAGCACGGTTTGTGCTAGGTCTTTGAATCTTGGCACAATAATGTAGTTCCAACTTCTATCGGTACGATTGGTGTCCTACTGAAGTAGCCCCAAGCAGAGACTGACGAGAATCACTTTCATTGAACTGGGTTGCCAAGCTTCCAAAAAACTACGAGTTTCCTGAAATCTTAGCAAACATTTTTTCACCCAATCTTGATGATACTGGCAGGTAATGATCAGTACACCAATCCCACTTGGCTCACCAAACTTCGTTCTTCTAGGTTAAACCGTTCCTTTGCAGTAACGATTTTCATGTTTAGGTTTCACTCTGTTTTCTCCTATATGGATACATGTATTTGGAACTCAAAATCAAGCACGGTTTGTGCTAGGTCTTTGAATCTTGGCACAATAATGTAGTTCCAAGTTCTATCGGTACGATTGGTGTCCTATTGAAGTAGCCCCAAGCAGAGACTGACGAGAATCACTTTCATTGAACTGGGTTGCCAAGCTTCCAAAAAACTACGAGTTTCCTGAAATCTCAGCAAACATTTTTTCACCCAATCTTGATGATACTGGCAGGTAATGATCAGTACAGCAATCCCACTTGGCACACCAAATTTCGTTCTTCTAGGTTAAACTGTTCCTTTGCAGTAACCGTTTTCATGTTTAGTTTTCACTCTGTTTTCTCCTATATGGATACATGTAGTTGGAACTCTAAATCAAACACGGTTTGTGCTAGCTCTTTGAAACTTGGCACAATACTGTAGTTCCAAGTTCTATCACTATGGTTGGTGTCCTATTGAAGTAGCCATAAGCAGAGACTGAGGAGAATCACTTTCATTGAAAGGGGTTGCCAAGCTTCCAAAAAAATACGAGTTTCCTGAAATCTCAGCAAACAATTTTTCACCCAATCTTGATGATACTGGCAGGTAATGATCAGTACACCAATCCCACTTGGCTCACCAAATTTCGTTCTTCTCGGTTAAACCTTACCTTTGCAGTAACCGTTTTCATATTTAGGTTTCACTCTGTTTTCTCCTATATGGATACTTGTAGTTGGAACTCTAAATCAAACACGGTTTGTGCTAGCTCTTTGAAACTTGGCACAATAATGTAGTTCCAAGTTCTATCGCTACTGTTGGTGTCCTATTGAAGTAGCCCCAAGCAGAGACTGACGAGAATCACTTTCATTGAAAGGGGTTGCCAAGCTTCCAAAAAACTACGAGTTTCCTGAAATCTCAGCAAACATTTTTTCACCCAATCTTGATGACACTGGCAGGTAATGATCAGTACACCAATCCCACTTGGCTCACCAAATTTCGTTCTTCTAGGTTAAACCGTTCCTTTGCAGTAACGATTTTCATGTTTAGGTTTCACTCTTTTTTCTCCTATATGGATACATATATTTGGAACTCACAATCAAGCACGGTTTGTGCTAGCTCTTTGAAACTTGGCACAATAATGTAGTTCCAAATTCTATCGGTACGGTTGGTGTCCTATTGAAGTAGCCCCAAGCAGAGACTGACGAGAATCACTTTCATTGAAAGGGGTTGCCAAGCTTCCAAAAAACTACGAGTTTCCGGAATCTCAGCAAACATTTTTTCACCCAATCTTGATGATACTGGCAGGTAATGATCACGACACCATTCCCACTTGGCTCACCAAATTTCGTTCTTCTAGGTTAAACCGTTCCTTTGCAGTAACCCTTTTCATGTTTAGGTTTCACTCTGTTTTCTCCTATATGGATACTTGTAGTTGGAACTCTAAATCAAACACGGTTTGTGCTAGCTTTTGAAACTTGGCACAATAATGTAGTTCCATGTTCTATCGCTATGGTTTGTGTCCTATTGAAGTAGCCCCAAGCAGAGACTGACGAGAATCACTTTCATTGAAAGGGTTGCCAAGCTTCCAAAAAACTACGAGTTTCCTGAAATCTCAGCAAACATTTTTTCACCCAATTTGATGATACTGGCAGGTAATGATCAGTACACCAATCCCACTTGGCTCACCAAATTTCGTTCTTCTAGGTTAAACCGTTCCTTTGCAGTAACCGTTTTCATGTTTAGGTTTCACTCTGTTTTCTCCTATATGGATACATGTATTTGGAACTCTAAATCAAACACGGTTTGTGCTAGCTCTTTGAAACATGGCACAATAATGTAGTTCCATGTTCTAACGCTATGGTTGGTCTCCTATTGAAGTAGCCCCAAGCAGAGACTCACGAGAATCACTCTCATTGAAAGGGGTTGCCAAGCTACCAAAAAACTACGAGTTTCCTGAAATCTCAGCAAACAATTTTTCAACCAATCTTGATGATACTGGCAGGTAATGATCAGTACACCAATCCCACTTGGCACACCAAATTTCGTTCTTCTAGGTAAAACCGTTCCTTTGCAGTAACCGTTTTCATATTTAGGTTTCACTCTGTTTTCTCCTATATGGATACTTGTAGTTGGAACTCTAAATCAAACACGGTTTGTGCTAGCTTTTGAAACTTGGCACAATAATGTAGTTCCAAGTTCTATCGCTACGGTTGGTGTCCTATTGAAGTAGCCCCAAGCAGAGACTGACGAGAATCACTTTCATTGAATGGGGTTGCCAAGCTTCCAAAAAACAACGAGTTTCCTGAAATCTCAGCAAACATTTTTTCACCCAATCTTGATGATACTGGCAGGTAATGATCAATACACCAATCCCACTTGGCTCACCAAATTTCATTCTTCTAGGTTAAACCTTACCTTTGCAGTAACCGTTTTCATGTTTAGGTTTCACTCTGTTTTCTCCTATATGGATACATGTAGTTGGAACTCTAAATCAAACACGGTTTGTGCTAGCTCTTTGAAACTTTGCACAATAATGTAGTTCCAACTTCTATCGCTATGGTTGGTGTCCTATTGAAGTAGCCCCAAGCAGAGACTGACGAGAATCACTTTCATTGAAAGGGTTGCCAAGCTTCCAAAAAACTACGAGTTTCCTGAAATCTCAGCAAACAATTTTTCACCCAATCTTGATGATACTGGCAGGTAATGATCAGTACACCAATCCCACTTGGCTCACCAAATTTCGTTCTTCTAGGTTAAACCGTTCCTTTGCCGTAACCATTTTCATGTTTAGGTTTCACTCTGTTTTCTCCTATATGGATACATGTATTTGGAACTCAAAATCAAGCACGGTTTGTGCTAGGTATTTGAATCTTTGCACAATAATGTAGTTCCAAGTTCTATCGCTACTGTTGGTGTCCTATTGAAGTAGCCCCAAGCAGAGACTGACGAGAATCACTTTCATTGAAAGGGGTTGCCAAGCTTCCAAAAAACTACGAGTTTCCTGAAATCTCAGCAAACATTTTTTCACCCAATCTTGATGATACTGGCAGGTAATGATCAGTACACCAATCAAACTTGGCTCACCAAATTTCGTTCTTCTAGGTTAAACCGTTCCTTTGCAGTAACCGTTTTCATGTTTAGGTTTCACTCTTTTTTCTCCTATATGGATACATGTATTTGGAACTCAAAATCAAGCACGGTTTGTGCTAGCTCTTTGAAACTTGGCACAATAATGTAGTTCCAAGTTCTATCGGTACGGTTGGTGTCCTATTGAAGTAGCCCCAAGCAGAGACTGACGAGAATCACTTTCATTGAAAGGGGTTGCCAAGCTTCCAAAAAACTACGAGTTTCCGGAAATCTCAGCAAACATTTTTCACCCAATCTTGATGATACTGGCAGGTAATGATCACGACACCAATCCCACTTGGCTCACCAAATTTCATTCTTCTAGGTTAAACCTTACCTTTGCAGTAACCGTTTTCATGTTTAGGTTTCACTCTGTTTTCTCCTATATGGATACATGTATTTGGAACTCTAAATCAAACACGGTTTGTGCTAGCTCTTTGAAACTTGGCACAATAATGTAGTTCCATGTTCTATCGCTATGGTTTGTGTCCTATTGAAGTAGCCCAAGCAGAGACTGACGAGAATCACTTTCATTGAAAGGGGTTGCCAAGCTTCCAAAAAACTACGAGTTTCCTGAAATCTCAGCAAACATTTTTTCACCCAATTTGATGATACTGGCAGGTAATGATCACGACACCAATCCCACTTGGCTCACCAAATTTCGTTCTTCTAGGTTAAACCGTTCCTTTGCAGTAACCGTTTTCATGTTTAGGTTTCACTCTGTTTTCTCCTATATGGATACATGTAGTTGGAACTCTAAATCAAACACGGTTTGTGCTAGCTCTTTGAAACTTGGCACAATAATGTAGTTCCAAGTTCTATCACTATGGTTGGTGTCCTATTGAAGTAGCCCCAAGCAGAGACTCACGAGAATCACTCTCATTGAAAGGGGTTGCCAAGCTACCAAAAACTACGAGTTTCCTGAAGTCTCAGCAAACAATTTTTCACCCAATCTTGATGATACTGGCAGGTAATGATCACGACACCAATCCCACTTGGCTCACCAAATTTCGTTCTTCTAGGTTAAACCGTTCCTTTGCAGTAACCGTATTCATATTTAGGGTTCAGTCTGTTTTCTCCTATATGGATACTTGTAGTTGGAACTCTAAATCAAACACGGTTTGTGCTAGCTTTTGAAACTTGGCACAATAATGTAGTTCCAAGTTCTATCGCTACGGTTGGTGTCCTATTGAAGTAGCCCCAAGCAGAGACTGACGGGAATCACTTTCATTGAAAGGGGTTGCCAAGCTTCCAAAAAACTACGAGTTTCCTGAAATCTCAGCAAACATTTTTTCACCCAGTCTTGATGATACTGGCAGGTAATGATCAGTACACCAATCCCACTTGGCTCACCAAATTTCGTTCTTCTCGGTTAAACCGTTCCTTTTCAGAAACCGTTTTCATGTTTAGGTTTCACTCTGTTTTCTCCTATATGGATACATGTATTTGGAACTCAAAATCAAGCACGGTTTGTGCTAGCTCTTTGAAACTTGGCACAATAATGTAGTTCCAAGTTCTATCGCTATGGTTGGTGTCCTATTGAAGTAGCCCCAAGCAGAGACTGACGAGAATCACTTTCATTAAACGGGGTTGCAAGCTTCCAAAAAACTACGAGTTTCCTGAAATCTCAGCAAACATTTTTTGACCCAATATTGATGATACTGGCAGTTAATGATCAGTACACCAATCCCACTTGGCTCACCAAATTTCGTTCTTCTAGGTTAAACCGTTCCTTTGCAGTAACTGTTTTCATGTTTAGTTTTCAGTCTGTTTTCTCATATATGGATATATGTAGTTGGAACTCTAAATCAAACACGGTTTGTGCTAGCTCTTTGAAACTTGGCACAATAATGTAGTTCCAAGTTCTATCGGTATGGTTGGTGTCCTATTGAAGTAGCCCCAAGCAGAGACTGACGAGAATCACTTTCATTGAAAGGTGTTGCCAAGCTTCCAAAACCTACGAGTTTCCTGAAATCTCAGCAAACATTTTTTCACCCAATCTTGATGATACTGGCAGGTAATGATCAGTACACCAATCCCACTTGCCTCACCAAATTTCGTTCTTCTAGGTTAAACCGTTCCTTTGCAGTAACCGTTTTCATATTTAGGTTTCACTCTGTTTTCTCCTATATGGATACTTCTAGTTGGAACTCTAAATCAAACACGGTTTGTGCTAGCTCTTTGAAACTTGGCACAATAATGTAGTTCCAAGTTCTATCGCTACTGTTGGTGTCCTATTGAAGTAGCCCCAAGCAGAGACTGACGAGAATCACTTTCATTGAAAGGGGTTGCCAAGCTTCCAAAAAACTACGAGTTTCCTGAAATCTCAGCAAACATTTTTTCACCCAATCTTGATGATACTGGCAGGAAATGATCAGTACACCAATCCCACTTGGCACACCAAATTTCGTTCTTCTAGGTTAAACCGTTCCTTTGCAGTAACCGTTTTCATATTTAGGTTTCACTCTGTTTTCTCCTATATGGATACATGTAGTTGGAACTCTTAATCAAACACGGTTTGTGCTAGCTCTTTGAAACTTGGCACAATAATGTAGTTCCAAGTTCTATCGCTACGGTTGGTGTCCTATTGAAGTAGACCCAAGCAGAGACTGACGAGAATCACTTTCATTGAAAGGGGTTGCCAAGCTTCCAAAAAACTACGAGTTTCCTGAAATCTCAGCAAACATTTTTTCACCCAATTTGATGATACTGGCAGGTAATGATCAGTACACGAATCCCACTTGGCTCACCAAATTTCGTTCTTCTAGGTTAAACCGTTCCTTTGCAGTAACCGTTTTCATGTTTAGGTTTCACTCTGTTTTCTCCTATATGGATACATGTAGTTGGAACTCTAAATCAAACACGGTTTGTGCTAGCTCTTTGAAACTTGGCACAATAATGTAGTTCCAAGTTCTATCACTATGGTTAATGTCCTATTGAAGTAGCCCCAAGAAGAGACTGACGAGAATCACTTTCATTGAAAGGGGTTGCCAAGCTACCAAAAAACTACGAGTTTCCTGAAATCTCAGCAAACAATTTTTCACCCAATCTTGATGATACTGGCAGGTAATGATCAGTACACCAAAACCACTTGGCACACCAAATTTCGTTCTTCTAGGTTAAACCGTTCCTTTGCCGTAACCATTTTCATGTTTAGGTTTCACTCTGTTTTCTCCTATATGGATACATGTATTTGGAACTCAAAATCAAGCACGGTTTGTGCTAGGTCTTTGAATCTTGGCACAATAATGTAGTTCCAAGTTCTATCACTATGGTTGGTGTCCTATTGAAGTAGCCCCAAGCAGAGACTGACGAGAATCACTTTCATTGAAAGGGGTTGCCAAGCTTCCAAAAAACTACGAGTTTCCTGAAATCTCAGCAAACAATTTTTCACCCAATCTTGATGATACTGGCAGGTAATGATCAGTACACCAATCCCACTTGGCTCACCAAATTTGGTTCTTCTCGGTTAAACCGTTCCTTTGTAGTAACCGTTTTCATATTTAGGTTTCACTCTGTTTTCTCCTATATGGATACTTGTAGTTGGAACTCTAAATCAAACACGGTTTGTGCTAGCTCTTTGAAACTTGGCACAATAATGTAGTTCCAAGTTCTATCGCTACTGTTGGTGTCCTATTGAAGTAGCCCCAAGCAGAGACTGACGAGAATCACTTTCATTGAAAGGGGTTGCCAAGCGTCCAAAAAACTACGAGTTTCCGGAAATCTCAGCAAACATTTTTTCACCCAATCTTGATGATACTGGCAGGTAATGATCAGTACACCAATCCCACTTGGCTCACCAAATTTCATTCTTCTAGGTTAAACCTTACCTTTGCAGTAACCGTTTTCATGTTTAGGTTTCACTCTGTTTTCTCCTATATGGATACATGTATTTGGAACTCAAAATCAAGCACGGTTTGTGCTAGCTCTTTGAAACTTGGCACAATAATGTAGTTCCAAGTTCTATCAGTACGGTTGGTGTCCTATTGAAGTAGCCCCAAGCAGAGACTGACGAGAATCACTTTCATTAAACGGGGTTGCAAGCTTCCAAAAAACTACGAGTTTCCTGAAATCTCAGCAAACATTTTTTGACCCAATATTGATGATACTGGCAGTTAATGATCAGTACACCAATCCCACTTGGCTCACCAAATTTCGTTCTTCTAGGTTAAACCGTTCCTTTGCAGTAACTGTTTTCATGTTTAGTTTTCACTCTGTTTTCTCATATATGGATACATGTAGTTGGAACTCTAAATCAAACACGGTTTGTGCTAGCTCTTTGAAACTTGGCACAATAATGTAGTTCCAAGTTCTATCGGTATGGTTGGTGTCCTATTGAAGTAGCCCCAAGCAGAGACTGACGAGAATCACTTTCATTGAAAGGTGTTGCCAAGCTTCCAAAACCTACGAGTTTCCTGAAATCTCAGCAAACATTTTTTCACCCAATCTTGATGATACTGGCAGGTAATGATCAGTACACCAATCCCACTTGGCTCACCAAATTTCGTTCTTCTAGGTTAAACCGTTCCTTTGCAGTAACCGTTTTCATGTTTAGGTTTCACTCTGTTTTCTCCTATATGGATACATGTATTTGGAACTCTAAATCAAACACGGTTTGTGCTAGCTCTTTGAAACGTGGCACAATAATGTAGTTACATGTTCTATCGCTATGGTTTGTGTCCTATTGTAGTAGCCCCAAGCAGAGACTGACGAGAATCACTTTCATTGAAAGGGGTTGCTAAGCTTCCAAAAAACTACGAGTTTCCTGAAATCTCAGCAAACATTTTTTCACCCAATTTGATGATACTGGCAGGTAATGATCAGTACACCAATCCCACTTGGCTCACCAAATTTCGTTCTTCTAGGTTAAACCGTTCCTTTGCAGAAACCGTTTTCATGTTTAGGTTTCACTCTGTTTTCTCCTATATGGATACATGTAGTTGGAACTCTAAATCAAACACGGTTTGTGCTAGCTCTTTGAAACTTGGCACAATAATTAGTTCCAAGTTCTATCGCTATGGTTGGTGTCCTATTGAAGAAGCCCCAAGGAGAGACTGACGAGAATCACTTTCATTGAAAGGGGTTGCCAAGCTACCAAAAAACTACGAGTTTCCTGAAATCTCAGCAAACATTTTTTCACCCAATCTTGATGATACTGGCAGGTAATGATCAGTACACCAATCCCACTTGTCTCACCAAATTTCATTCTTCTAGGTTAAACCTTACCTTTGCAGTAACCGTTTTCATATTTAGGTTTCACTCTGTTTTCTCCTATATGGATACATGTAGTTGGAACACTAAATCAAGCACGGTTTGTGCTAGCTCTTTGAAACTTGGCACAATAATGTAGTTCCAAGTTCTATCGCTATGGTTGGTGTCCTATTGAAGTAGCCCCAAGCAGAAACTGACGAGAATCACTTTCATTGAAAGGGGTTGCCAAGCTTCCAAAAAACTACGAGTTTCCTGAAATCTCAGCAAACAATTTCTCACCCAATCTTGATGATACTGGCAGGTAATGATCAGTACACCAATCCCACTTGGCTCACCAAATTTCGTTCTTCTTGGTTAAACCGTTCCTTTGCAGTAACCGTTTTCATATTTAGGTTTCACTCTGTTTTCTCCTATATGGATACATGTATTTGGAACTCTAAATCAAACACGGTTTGTGCTAGCTCTTTGAAACTTGGCACAATAATGTAGTTCCAAGTTCTTTCGCTACTGTTGGTGTCCTATTGAAGTAGCCCCAAGCAGAGACTGACGAGCATCACTTTCATTGAAAGGGGTTGCCAAGCGTCCAAAAAACTACGAGTTTCCTGAAATCTCAGCAAATATTTTTTTCACCCAATCTTGATGATACTGGCAGGTAATGATCAGTACACCAATCCCACTTGGCTCACCAAATTTCGTTCTTCTCGGTTAAACCGTTCCTTTGCAGTAACCGTTTTCATATTTAGGTTTCACTCTGTTTTCTCCTATATGGATACATGTATTTGGAACTCTAAATCAAACACGGTTTGTGCTAGCTCTTTGAAACTTGGCACAATAATGTAGTTCCAAGTTCTATCGCTACTGTTGGTGTCCTATTGAAGTAGCCCCACGCAGAGACTGACGAGAATCACTTTCATTGAAAGGGGTTGCCAGCGTCCAAAAAACTACGAGTTTCCGGAAATCTCAGCAAACATTTTTTCACCCAATATTGATGATACTGGCAGGTAATGATCAGTACACCAATCCCACTTGGCTCACCAAATTTCATTCTTCTAGGTTAAACCTTACCTTTGCAGTAACCGTTTTCATGTTTAGGTTTCACTCTGTTTTCTCCTATATGGATACATGTATTTGGAACTCTAAATCAAGCACGGTTTGTGCTAGCTCTTTGAAACTTGGCACAATAATGTAGTTCCAAGTTCTATCGCTATGGTTGGTGTCCTATTGAAGTAGCCCCAAGCAGAGACTGACGAGAATCACTTTCATTGAACTGGGTTGCCAAGCTTCCAAAAAACTACGAGTTTCCTGAAATCTCAGCAAACAATTTCTCACCCAATCTTGATGATACTGGCAGGTAATGATCAGTACACCAATCCCACTTGGCTCACCAAATTTCGTTCTTCTAGGTTAAACCGTTCCTTTGCAGTAACCGTTTTCATGTTTAGGTTTCACTCTGTTTTCTCCTATATGGATACATGTAGTTGGAACTCTAAATCAAACACGGTTTGTGCTAGCTCTTTGAAACTTGGCACAATATTGTAGTTCCAAGTTCTATCACTATGGTTAATGTCCTATTGAAGTAGCCCCAAGAAGAGACTGACGAGAATCACTTTCATTGAAAGGGGTTGCCAAGCTACCAAAAAACTACGAGTTTCCTGAAATGTCAGCGAACAATTTTTCACCCAATCTTGATGATACTGGCAGGTAATGATCAGTACACCAATCCCACTTGGCACACCAAATTTCGTTCTTCTAGGTTAAACCGTTCCTTTGCCGTAACCATTTTCATGTTTAGGTTTCACTCTGTTTTCTCCTATATGGATACATGTATTTGGAACTCAAAATCAAGCACGGTTTGTGCTAGGTCTTTGAATATTGGCACAATAATGTAGTTCCAAGTTCTATCACTATGGTTGGTGTCCTATTGAAGTAGCCCCAATCAGAGACTGACGAGAATCACTTTCATTGAAAGGGGTTGCCAAGCTTCCAAAAATCTACGAGTTTCCTGAAATCTCAGCAAAAAATTTTTCACCCAATCTTGATGATACTGGCAGGTAATGATCAGTACACCAATCCCACTTGGCTCACCAAATTTCATTCTTCTAGGTTAAACCTTACCTTTGCAGTAACCGTTTTCATGTTTAGGATTCACTCTGTTTTCTCCTATATGGATACATGTATTTGGAACTCAAAATCAAGCACGGTTTGTGCTAGCTCTTTGAAACTTGGCACAATAATGTAGGTCCAAGTTCTATCGGTACGGTTGGTGTCCTATTGAAGTAGCCCCAAGCAGAGACTGACGAGAATCACTTTCATTAAACGGGGTTGCAAGCTTCCAAAAAACTACGAGTTTCCTGAAATCTCAGCAAACATTTTTTGACCCAATCTTGATGATACTGGCAGGTAATGATCAGTACACCAATCCCACTTGGCTCACCAAATTTCGTTCTTCTAGGTTAAACCGTTCCTTTGCAGTAACTGTTTTCATGTTTAGTTTTCACTCTGTTTTCTCATATATGGATACATGTAGTTGGAACTCTAAATCAAACACGGTTTGTGCTAGCTCTTTGAAACTTGGCACAATAATGTAGTTCCAAGTTCTATCGGTATGGTTGGTGTCCTATTGAAGTAGCCCCAAGCAGAGACTGACGAGAATCACTTTCATTGAAAGGTGTTGCCAAGCTTCCAAAACCTACGAGTTTCCAGAAATCTCAGCAAACATTTTTTCACCCAATCTTGATGATACTGGCAGGTAATGATCAGTACACCAATCCCACTTGGCTCACCAAATTTCGTTCTTCTAGGTTAAACCGTTCCTTTGCAGTAACCGTTTTCATGTTTAGGTTTCACTCTGTTTTCTCCTATATGGATACATGTATTTGGAACTCTAAATCAAAACACGGTTTGTGCTAGCTCTTTGAAACTTGGCACAATAATGTAGTTACATGTTCTATCGCTATGGTTTGTGTCCTATTGAAGTAGCCCCAAGCAGAGACTGACGAGAATCACTTTCATTGAAAGGGGTTGCTAAGCTTCCAAAAAACTACGAGTTTCCTGAAATCTCAGCAAACATTTTTTCACCCAATTTGATGATACTGGCAGGTAATGATCAGTACACCAATCCCACTTGGCTCACCAAATTTCGTTCTTCTAGGTTAAACCGTTCCTTTGCAGAAACCGTTTTCATGTTTAGGTTTCACTCTGTTTTCTCCTATATGGATACATGTAGTTGGAACTCTAAATCAAATACGGTTTGTGCTAGCTCTTTGAAACTTGGCACAATAATGTAGTTCCAAGTTCTATCGCGATGGTTGGTGTCCTATTGAAGTAGCCCCAAGCAGAGACTGACGAGCATCACTTTCATTGAAAGGGGTTGCCAAGCTTCCAAAAAACTACGAGTTTCCGGAAATCTCAGCAAACATTTTTTTCACCCAATCTTGATGATAATGGCAGGTAATGATCACGACACCAATCCCACTTGGCTCACCAAATTTCTTTCTTCTAGGTTAAACCGTTCCTTTGCAGTAACCGTTTTCATGTTTAGTTTTCACTCTGTTTTCTCCTATATGGATACATGTAGTTGGAACTCTAAATCAAACACGGTTTGTGCTAGCTCTTTGAAACTTGGCACAATAATGTAGGTCCAAGTTCTATCACTATGGCTGGTGTCCTATTGAAGTAGACCCAAGCAGAGACTGACGAGAATCACTTTCATTGAAAGGGGTTGCCAAGCTTCCAAAAAACTACGAGTTTCCTGAAATCACAGCAAACAATTTTTCACCCAATCTTGATGATACTGGCAGGTAATGATCAGTACACCAATCCCACTTGGCTCACCAAATTTGGTTCTTCTCGGTTAAACCGTTCCTTTGCAGTAACCGTTTTCATATTTAGGTTTCACTCTGTTTTCTCCTATATGGATACTTGTAGGTGGAACTCTAAATCAAACACGGTTTGTGCTAGCTCTTTGAAACTTGGCACAATAATGTAGTTCCAAGTTCTATCGCTACTGTTGGTGTCCTATTGAAGTAGCCCCAAGCAGAGACTGACGAGAATCACTTTCATTGAAAGGGGTTGCCAAGCGTCCAAAAAACTACGAGTTTCCGGAAATCTCAGCAAACATTTTTTCACCCAATCTTGATGATACTGGCAGGTAATGATCAGTACACCAATCCCACTTGGCTCACCAAATTTCATTCTTCTAGGTTAAACCTTACCTTTGCAGTAACCGTTTTCATGTTTAGGTTTCACTCTGTTTTCTCCTATATGGATACATGTAGTTGGAACTCTAAATCAAACACGGTTTGTGGTAGCTCTTTGAAACTTGGCACAATAATGTAGTTCCAAGTTCTATCGGTACGGTTGGTGTCCTATTGAAGTAGCCCCAAGCAGAGACTGACGAGAATCACTTTCATTGAAAGGGGTTGCCAAGCTTCCAAAAAACTACGAGTTTCCTGAAATCTCAGGAAACATTTTTTCACCCAATCTTGATGATACTGGCAGGTAATGATCAGTACACCAATCCCACTTGGCTCGCCAAATTTCGTTCTTCTAGGTTAAACCGTTCCTTTGCAATAACCGTTTTCATGTTTAGTTTTCACTCTGTTTTCTCCTATATGGATACATGTAGTTGGAACTCTAAATCAAACACGGTTTGTGCTAGCTCTTTGAAACTTGGCACAATAATGTAGTTCCAATTCTATCGCTATGGTTGGTGTCCTATTGAAGTAGCCCCAAGCAGAGACTGACGAGAATCACTTTCATTGAAAGGGGTTGCCAAGCTTCCAGAAAACTACGAGTTTCCGGAAATCTCAGCAAACATTTTTTTACCCAATCTTGATGATACTGGCAGGTAATGATCATGACACCAATCCCACTTGGCTCACCAAATTTCGTTCTTCTAGGTTAAACCATTCCTTTGCAGTAACCGTTTTCATGTTTAGGTTTCACTCTGTTTTCTCCTATATGGATACATGTAGTTGGAACTCTAAATCAAACACGGTTTGTCCTAGGTCTTTGAAACTTGGCACAAGAATGTAGTTACAAGTTCTATCGCTATGGTTTGTGTCCTATTGAAATAGCCCCAAGCAGAGACTGACGAGAATCACTTTCATTGAAAAGGGTTGCCAAGCTTCCAAAAAACTACGAGTTTCCTGAAATCTCAGCAAACATTTTTTCACCCAATCTTGATGATACTGGCAGGTAATAATCAGTACACCAATCCCACTTGGCTCACCAAATTTCGTTCTTCTAGGTTAAAGGGTTCCTTTGCAGTAACCGTTTTCATGTTTAGGTTTCACTCTGTTTTCTCCTATATGGATACAGGTAGTTGGAACTCTAAATCAAACACCGTTTGTGCGAGCTCTTTGAAACTTGGCACAATAATGTAGTTCCAAGTTCTATTGGTACGGCTGGTGTCCTATTGAAGTAGCCCCAAGCAGAGACTGATGAGAATCACTTTCATTGATAGGGGTTGAAAAGCTTCCAAAAAAATACGAGTTTCCTGAAATCTCAGCAAAGATTTTTTCAACCAATCTTGATGATACTGGCAGGTAATGATCATGACACCAATCCCACTTGGCTCACCAAATTTCATTCTTCAAGGTTAAACCGTTCCTGTGCAGTAACCATTTTCATGTTTAGGTTTCACTCTGTTTTCTCCTATATGGATACATGTATTTGGAACTCAAAATCAAGCACGGTTTGTGCTAGCTCTTTGAAACTTGGCACAATAATATAGTTCCAAGTTCTGTCGCTATGGTTGGTGTCCTATTGAAGTAGCCCCAAGCAGAGACTGACGAGAATCACTTTCATTGAAAGGGGTTGCCAAGCTTCCAAAAAACTACGAGTTTCCTGAAATCTCAGCAAACAATTTTTCACCCAATCTTGATGATACTGGCAGGTAATGATCAGTACACCAATCCCACTTGGCTCACCAAATTTCGTTCTTCTAGGTTAAACCTTTCCTTTGCAGTAACCGTTTTCATATTTAGGTTTCACTCTGTTTTCTCCTATATGGATACATGTAGTTGGAACTCTAAATCAAACACGGTTTGTGCTAGCTCTTTGAAACTTGGCACAATAATGTAGTTCCAAGTTCTATCGCTATGGTTGGTGTCCTATTGAAGTAGCCCCAAGCAGAGACTGACGAGAATCACTTTCATTGAAAGGGGTTGCCAAGCTTCCAAAAAACTACAAATTTCCTGAAATCTCAGCAAATATTTTTTCACCCAATCTTGATGATACTGGCAGGTAATGATCAGTACACCAATCCCACTTGGCTCACCAAATTTCGTTCTTCTAGGTTAAACCGTTCCTTTGCAGGAACCGTTTTCATGTTTAGGTTTCACTCTGTTTTCTGCAATATGGATACATGTAGTTGGAACTCTAAATCAAACACGGTTTGTGCTAGCTCTTTGAAACTTGGCACAATAATGTAGTTCCAAGTTCTATCGCTATCGTTGGTGTCCTATTGAAGTAGCCCCAAGCAGAGACTGAGGAGAATCACTTTCATTGAAAGTGGTTGCCAAGCTTCCAAAAAACTACGAGTTTCCTGAAATCTCAGCAAACATTTTTTCACCCAATCTTGGTGATACTGGCAGGTAATGATCAGTACACCAATCCCACTTGGCTCACCAAATTTCGTTCTTCTAGGTTAAACCGTTCCTTTGCAGTAACCGTTTTCATGTTTAGGTTTCACTCTGTTTTCTCCTATAAGGATACATGTAGTTGGAACTCTAAATCAAACACGGTTTGTGCTAGCTCTTTGAAACTTGGCACAATAATGTAGTTCCAAGTTCTATCACTATGGTTGGTGTCCTATTGAAGTAGCCCCAAGAAGAGACTGACGAGAATCACTTTCATTGAAAGAGGTTGCCAAGCTACCAAAAAACTACGAGTTTCCTGAAATCTCAGCAAACAATTTTTCACCCAATCTTGATGACACTGGCAGGTAATGATCAGTACACCAATCCCACTTGGCTCACCAAATTTCGTTCTTCTAGGTTAAACCGTTCCTTTGCAGTAACCGTTTTCATGTTTAGTTTTCACTCTGTTTTCTCCTATATGGATACATGTAGTTGGAATTCTAAATCAAACACGGTTTGTGCTAGCTCTTTGAAACTTGGCACAATAATGTAGTTCCAACTTCTATCACTATGGTTGGTGTCCTATTGAAGTAGCCCCAAGCAGAGACTGAGGAGAATCACTTTCATTGAAAGGGGTTGCCAAGCTTCCAAAAAACTACGAGTTTCCTGAAATCTCAGCAAACATTTTTTCACCCAATCTTGATGATACTGGCAGGTAATGATCAGTACACCAATCCCACTTGGCTCACCAAATTTCGTTCTTCTCGGTTAAACCGTTCCTTTGCAGTAACCGTTTTCATATTTAGGTTTCACTCTGTTTTCTCCTATATGGATACTTGTAGTTGGAACCCTAAATCAAACACGGTTTGTGCTAGCTCTTTGAAACTTGGCACAATAATGTAGTTCCAAGTTCTATCGCTACTGATGGTGTCCTATTGAAGTAGCCCCAAGCAGAGACTGACGAGAATCACTTTCATTGAAAGGGGTTGCCAAGCTTCCAAAAAACTACTAGTTTCCTGAAATCTCAGCAAACATTTTTTTCACCCAATCTTGATGATACTGGCAGGTAATGATCAGTACACCAATCCCACTTGGCTCACCAAATTTCATTGTTCTAGGTTAAACCTTACCTTTGCAGTAACCGTTTTCATGTTTAGGTTTCACTCTGTTTTCTCCTATATGGATACATGTAGTTGGAACTCTAAATCAAACACGGTTTGTGCTAGCTCTTTGAATCTTGGCACAATATTGTAGTTCCAACTTCTATCGCTATGGTTGGTGTCCTATTGAAGTAGCCCCAAGCAGAGACTGAGGAGAATCACTTTCATTGAAAGGGATGCCAAGCTTCCAAAAAACTACGAGTTTCCTGAAATCTCAGCAAACATTTTTTCACCCAATCTTGATGATACTGGCAGGTAATGATCAGTACACCAATCCCACTTGGCTCACCAAATTTCGTTCTTCTAGGTTAAACGGTTCCTTTGCAGTAACCATTTTCATGTTTAGGTTTCACTCTGTTTTCTCCTATAGGGATACATGTAGTTGGAACTCTAAATCAAACACGGTTTGTGCTAGCTCTTTGAAACTTGGCACAATAATGTAGTTCCAAGTTCTATCGGTATGGTTGGTGTCCTATTGAAGTAGCCCCAAGCAGAGACTGACGAGAATCACTTTCATTACAAGGGGTTGAAAAGCTTCCAAAAAACTACGAGTTTCCTGAAATCTCAGCAAACATTTTTTCACCCAATCTTGATGATACTGGCAGGTAATGATCATGACACCAATCCCACTTGGCTCACCAAATTTCATTTTCTAGGTTAAACCGTTCCTGTGCAGTAACCATTTTCATGTTTAGGTTTCACTCTGTTTTCTCCTATATGGATACATGTATTGGGATCTCAAAATCAAGCACGGTTTGTGCTAGCTCTTTGAAACTTGGCACAATAATGTAGTTCCAAATCTATCGCTATAGTTGGTGTCCTATTGAAGTAGCCCCAAGCAGAGACTGACGAGAATCACTTTCATTGAAAGGGGTTGCCAAGCTTCCAGAAAACTACGAGTTTCCGGAAATCTCAGCAAACAAATTTTTACCCAATCTTGATGATACTGGCAGGTAATGATCATGACACCAATCCCACTTGGCTCACCAAACTTCGTTCTTCTAGGTTAAACCATTCCTTTGCAGTAACCGTTTTCATGTTTAGGTTTCACTCTGTTTTCTCCTATATGGATACATGTAGTTGGAACTCTAAATCAAACACGGTTTGTGCTAGCTCTTTGAAACTTGGCACAATAATGTAGTTCCATGTTCTATCGCTATGGTTTGTGTCCTATTGAAGTAGCCCCAAGCAGAGACTGACGAGAATCACTTTCATTGAAAAGGGTTGCCAAGCTTCCAAAAAACTACGAGTTTCCTGAAATCTCAGCAAACATTTTTTCACCCAATCTTGATCATACTGGCAGGTAATGATCAGTACACCAATCCCACTTGGCTCACCAAATTTCGTTCTTCTAGGCTAAACCGTTCCTTTGCAGTAACCGTTTTCATGTTTAGGTTTCACTCTGTTTTCTCCTATAGGGATACATGTAGTTGGAACTCTAAATCAAACACGGTTTGTGCTAGCTCTTTGAAACTTGGCACAATAATGTAGTTCCAAGTTCTATCAGTACGGTTGGTGTCCTATTGAAGTAGCCCCAAGCAGAGACTGACGAGAATCACTTTCATTGAAAGGGGTTGCCAAGCTTCCAAAAAACTACGAGTTTCCTGAAATCTCAGCAAACATTTTTTCACCCAATCTTGATGATACTGGCAGGTAATGATCACGACACCAATCCCACTTGGCTCACCAAATTTCATTCTTCTAGGTTAAACCTTACCTTTGCAGTAACCGTTTTCATGTTTAGGTTTCACTCTGTTTTCTCCTATATGGATACATGTAGTTGGAACTCTAAATCAAACACGGTTTGTGCTAGCTCTTTGAAACTTGGCACAATAATGTAGTTCCAAGTTCTATCGGTACGGTTGGTGTCCTATTGAAGTAGCCCCAAGCAGAGACTGACGAGAATCACTTTCATTGAAAGGGGTTGCCAAGCTTCCAAAAAACTACGAGTTTCCGGAAATCTCAGGAAACATTTTTTCACCCAATCTTGATGATACTGGCAGGTAATGATCAGTACACCAATCCCACTTGGCTCGCCAATTTTCGTTCTTCTAGGTTAAACCGTTCCTTTGCAATAACCGTTTTCATGTTTAGTTTTCACTCTGTTTTCTCCTATATGGATACATGTAGTTGGAACTCTAAATCAAACACGGTTTGTGCTAGCTCTTTGAAACTTGGCACAATAATGTAGTTCCAATTCTATCGCTATGGTTGGTGTCCTATTGAAGTAGCCCCAAGCAGAGACTGACGAGAATCACTTTCATTGAAAAGGGTTGCCAAGCTTCCAGAAAACTACGAGTTTCCTGAAATCTCAGCAAACATTTTTTTACCCAATCTTGATGATACTGGCAGGTAATGATCATGACACCAATCCCACTTGGCTCACCAAATTTCGTTCTTCTAGGTTAAACCATTCCTTTGCAGTAACCGTTTTCATGTTTAGGTTTCACTCTGTTTTCTGCTATATGGATACATGTAGTTGGAACTCTAAATCAAACACGGTTTGTGCTAGCTCTTTGAAACTTGGCACAAGAATGTAGTTCCATGTTCTATCGCTATGGTTTGTGTCCTATTGAAATAGCCCCAAGCAGAGACTGACGAGAATCACTTTCATTGAAAAGGGTTGCCAAGCTTCCAAAAAACTACGAGTTTCCTGAAATCTCAGCAAACATTTTTTCACCCAATCTTGATGATACTGGCAGGTAATAATCAGTACACCAATCCCACTTGGCTCACCAAATTTCGTTCTTCTAGGTTAAACGGTTCCTTTGCAGTAACCGTTTTCATGTTTAGGTTTCACTCTGTTTTCTCCTATATGGATACAGGTAGTTGGAACTCTAAATCAAACACGGTTTGTGCGAGCTCTTTGAAACTTGGCACAATAATGTAGTTCCAAGTTCTATCGGTACGGCTGGTGTCCTATTGAAGTAGCCCCAAGCAGAGACTGACGAGAATCACTTTCATTATAGGGGTTGAAAAGCTTCCAAAAAAATACGAGTTTCCTGAAATCTCAGCAAACATTTTTTCACCCAATCTTGATGATACTGGCAGGTAATGATCATGACACCAATCCCACTTGGCTCACCAAATTTCATTCTTCTAGGTTAAACCGTTCCTGTGCAGTAACCATTTTCATGTTTAGGTTTCACTCTGTTTTCTCCTATATGGATACATGTATTTGGAACTCAAAATCAAGCACGGTTTGTGCTAGCTCTTTGAAACTTGGCACAATAATGTAGTTCCAAGTTCTGTCGCTATGGTTGGTGTCCTATTGAAGTAGCCCCAAGCAGAGACTGACGAGAATCACTTTCATTGAAAGGGGTTGCCAAGCTTCCAAAAAACTACGAGTTTCCTGAAATCTCAGCAAACAATTTTTCACCCATTCTTGATGATACTGGCAGGTAATGATCAGTACACCAATCCCACTTGGCTCACCAAATTTCGTTCTTCTAGGTTAAACCTTTCCTTTGCAGTAACCGTTTTCATATTTAGGTTTCACTCTGTTTTCTCCTATATGGATACATGTAGTTGGAACTCTAAATCAAACACGGTTTGTGCTAGCTCTTTGAAACTTGGCACAATAATGTAGTTCCAAGTTCTATCGCTATGGTCGGTGTCCTATTGAAGTAGCCCCAAGCAGAGACTGAGGAGAATCACTTTCATTGAAAGGGGTTGCCAAGCTTCCAAAAAACTACGAATTTCCTGAAATCTCAGCAAATATTTTTTCACCCAATCTTGATGATACTGGCAGGTAATGATCAGTACACCAATCCCACTTGGCTCACCAAATTTCGTTCTTCTAGGTTAAACCGTTCCTTTGCAGGAACCGTTTTCATGTTTAGGTTTCACTCTGTGTTCTGCTATATGGATACATGTAGTTGGAACTCTAAAGCAAACACGGTTGGTGCTAGCTCTTTGAAACTTGGCAAAATAATGTAGTTCCAAGTTCTATCGGTACCAATCCCACTTGGCTCACCAAATTTCGTTCTTCTAGGTTAAACCGTTCCTTTGCAGTAACCGTTTTCATGTTTAGGTTTCACTCTGTTTTCTCCTATATGGATACATGTAGTTGGAACTCTAAATCAAACACGGTTTGTGCTAGCTCTTTGAAACTTGGCACAATAATGTAGTTCCAAGTTCTATCGCTATCGTTGGTGTCCTATTGAAGTAGCCCCAAGCACAGACTGAGGAGAATCACTTTCATTGAAAGGGGTTGCCAAGCTTCCAAAAAACTACGAGTTTCCTGAAATCTCAGCAAACATTTTTTCACCCAATTTGATGATACTGGCAGGTAATGATCAGTACACCAATCCCACTTGGCTCACCAAATTTCGTTCTTCTAGGTTAAACCGTTCCTTTGCAGTAACCGTTTTCATGTTTAGGTTTCACTCTGTTTTCTCCTATAAGGATACATGTAGTTGGAACTCTAAATCAAACACGGTTTGTGCTAGCTCTTTGAAACTTGGCACAATAATGTAGTTCCAAGTTCTATCACTATGGTTGGTGTCCTATTGAAGTAGCACCAAGAAGAGACTGACGAGAATCACTTTCATTGAAAGAGGTTGCCAAGCTACCAAAAAACTACGAGTTTCCTGAAATCTCAGCAAACAATTTTTCACCCAATCTTGATGACACTGGCAGGTAATGATCAGTACACCAATCCCACTTGGCTCACCAAATTTCGTTCTTCTAGGTTAAACCGTTCCTTTGCAGTAACCGTTTTCATGTTTAGTTTTCACTCTGTTTTCTCCTATATGGATACATGTAGTTGGAACTCTAAATCAAACACGGTTTGTGCTAGCTCTTTGAAACTTGGCACAATAATGTAGTTCCAAGTTCTATCACTATGGTTGGTGTCCTATTGAAGTAGCCCCAAGCAGAGACTGACGAGAATCACTTTCATTGAAAGGGGTTGCCAAGCTTCCAAAAAACTACTAGTTTCCTGAAATCTCAGCAAACATTTTTCTCACCCAATCTTGATGATACTGGCAGGTAATGATCAGTACACCAATCCCACTTGGCTCACCAAATTTCATTGTTCTAGGTTAAACCTTACCTTTGCAGTAACCGTTTTCATGTTTAGGTTTCACTCTGTTTTCTCCTATATGGATACATGTAGTTGGAACTCTAAATCAAACACGGTTTGTGCTAGCTCTTTGAATCTTGGCACAATATTGTAGTTCCAACTTCTATCGCTATGGTTGGTGTCCTATTGAAGTAGCCCCAAGCAGAGACTGACGAGAATCACTTTCATTGAAAGGGATGCCAAGCTTCCAAAAAACTACGAGTTTCCTGAAATCTCAGCAAACATTTTTTCACCCAATCTTGATGATACTGGCAGGTAATGATCAGTACACCAATCCCACTTGGCTCACCAAATTTCGTTCTTCTAGGTTAAACGGTTCCTTTGCAGTAACCGTTTTCATGTTTAGGTTTCACTCTGTTTTCTCCTATAGGGATACATGTAGTTGGAACTCTAAATCAAACACGGTTTGTGCTAGCTCTTTGAAACTTGGCACAATAATGTAGTTCCAAGTTCTATCGGTATGGTTGGTGTCCTATTGAAGTAGCCCCAAGCAGAGACTGACGAGAATCACTTTCATTACAAGGGGTTGAAAAGCTTCCAAAAAACTACGAGTTTCCTGAAATCTCAGCAAACATTTTTTCACCCAATCTTGATGATACTGGCAGGTAATGATCATGACACCAATCCCACTTGGCTCACCAAATTTCATTCTTCTAGGTTAAACCTTACCTTTGCAGTAACCGTTTTCATGTTTGGGTTTCACTCTGTTTTCTCCTATATGGATACATGTAGTTGGAACTCTAAATCAAACACGGTTTGTGCTAGCTCTTTGAAACTTGGCACAATAATGTAGTTCCAAGTTCTATCGGTACAGTTTGTGTCCTATTGAAGTAGCCCCAAGCAGAGACTGACGAGAATCACTTTCATTGAAAGGGTTTGCCAAGCTTCCAAAAAACTACGAGTTTCCTGAAATCTCAGGAAACATTTTTTCACCCAATCTTGATGATACTGGCAGGTAATGATCAGTACACCAATCCCACTTGGCTCGCCAATTTTCGTTCTTCTAGGTTAAACCGTTCCTTTGCAATAACCGTTTTCATGTTTAGTTTTCACTCTGTTTTCTCCTATATGGATACATGTAGTTGGAACTCTAAATCAAACACGGTTTGTGCTAGCTCTTTGAAACTTGGCACAATAATGTAGTTCCAATTCTATCGCTATGGTTGGTGTCCTATTGAAGTAGCCCCAAGCAGAGACTGACGAGAATCACTTTCATTGAAAGGGGTTGCCAAGCTTCCAGAAAACTACGAGTTTCCTGAAATCTCAGCAAACATTTTTTACCCAATCTTGATGATACTGGCAGGTAATGATCATGACACCAATCCCACTTGGCTCACCAAATTTCGTTCTTCTAGGTTAAACCATTCCTTTGCAGTAACCGTTTTCATGTTTAGGTTTCACTCTGTTTTCTCCTATATGGATACATGTATTTGGAACTCAAAATCAAGCACGGTTTGTGCTAGCTCTTTGAAACTTGGCACAATAATGTAGTTCCAAGTTCTGTCGCTATGGTTGGTGTCCTATTGAAGTAGCCCCAAGCAGAGACTGACGAGAATCACTTTCATTGAAAGGGGTTGCCAAGCTTCCAAAAAACTACGAGTTTCCTGAAATCTCAGCAAACAATTTTTCACCCAATCTTGATGATACTGGCAGGTAATGATCAGTACACCAATCCCACTTGGCTCACCAAATTTCGTTCTTCTAGGTTAAACCTTTCCTTTGCAGTAACCGTTTTCATATTTAGGTTTCACTCTGTTTTCTCCTATATGGATACATGTAGTTGGAACTCTAAATCAAACACGGTTTGTGCTAGCTCTTTGAAACTTGGCACAATAATGTAGTTCCAAGTTCTATCGCTATGGTCAGTGTCCTATTGAAGTAGCCCCAAGCAGAGACTGAGGAGAATCACTTTCATTGAAAGGGGTTGCCAAGCTTCCAAAAAACTACGAATTTCCTGAAATCTCAGCAAATATTTTTTCACCCAATCTTGATGATACTGGCAGGTAATGATCAGTACACCAATCCCACTTGGCTCACCAAATTTCGTTCTTCTAGGTTAAACCGTTCCTTTGCAGGAACCGTTTTCATGTTTAGGTTTCACTCTGTGTTCTGCTATATGGATACATGTAGTTGGAACTCTAAAGCAAACACGGTTGGTGCTAGCTCTTTGAAACTTGGCACAATAATGTAGTTCCAAGTTCTATCGCTATCGTTGGTGTCCTATTGAAGTAGCCCCAAGCACAGACTGAGGAGAATCACTTTCATTGAAAGGGGTTGCCAAGCTTCCAAAAAACTACGAGTTTCCTGAAATCTCAGCAAACATTTTTTCACCCAATTTGATGATACTGGCAGGTAATGATCAGTACACCAATCCCACTTGGCTCACCAAATTTCGTTCTTCTAGGTTAAACCGTTCCTTTGCAGTAACCGTTTTCATGTTTAGGTTTCACTCTGTTTTCTCCTATAAGGATACATGTAGTTGGAACTCTAAATCAAACACGGTTTGTGCTAGCTCTTTGAAACTTGGCACAATAATGTAGTTCCAAGTTCTATCACTATGGTTGGTGTCCTATTGAAGTAGCCCCAAGAAGAGACTGACGAGAATCACTTTCATTGAAAGAGGTTGCCAAGCTACCAAAAAACTACGAGTTTCCTGAAATCTCAGCAAACAATTTTTCACCCAATCTTGATGACACTGGCAGGTAATGATCAGTACACCAATCCCACTTGGCTCACCAAATTTCGTTCTTCTAGGTTAAACCGTTCCTTTGCAGTAACCGTTTTCATGTTTAGTTTTCACTCTGTTTTCTCCTATATGGATACATGTAGTTGGAACTCTAAATCAAACACGGTTTGTGCTAGCTCTTTGAAACTTGGCACAATAATGTAGTTCCAAGTTCTATCACTATGGTTGGTGTCCTATTGAAGTAGCCCCAAGCAGAGACTGACGAGAATCACTTTCATTGAAAGGGGTTGCCAAGCTTCCAAAAAACTACGAGTTTCCTGAAATCTCAGCAAACAATTTTTCACCCAATCTTGATGATACTGGCAGGTAATGATCAGTACACCAATCCCACTTGGCTCACCAAATTTCGTTCTTCTCGGTTAAACCGTTCCTTTGCAGTAACCGTTTTCATGTTTAGGTTTCACTCTGTTTTCTCCTATATGGATACAGGTAGTTGGAACTCTAAATCAAACACGGTTTGTGCGAGCTCTTTGAAACTTGGCACAATAATGTAGTTCCAAGTTCTATCGGTACGGCTGGTGTCCTATTGAAGTAGCCCCAAGCAGAGACTGACGAGAATCACTTTCATTGATAGGGGTTGAAAAGCTTCCAAAAAAATACGAGTTTCCTGAAATCTCAGCAAACATTTTTTCAACCAATCTTGATGATACTGGCAGGTAATGATCATGACACCAATCCCACTTGGCTCACCAAATTTCATTCTTCTAGGTTAAACCGTTCCTGTGCAGTAACCATTTTCATGTTTAGGTTTCACTCTGTTTTCTCCTATATGGATACATGTATTTGGAACTCAAAATCAAGCACGGTTTGTGCTAGCTCTTTGAAACTTGGCACAATAATGTAGTTCCAAGTTCTGTCGCTATGGTTGGTGTCCTATTGAAGTAGCCCCAAGCAGAGACTGACGAGAATCACTTTCATTGAAAGGGGTTGCCAAGCTTCCAAAAAACTACGAGTTTCCTGAAATCTCAGCAAACAATTTTTCACCCAATCTTGATGATACTGGCAGGTAATGATCAGTACACCAATCCCACTTGGCTCACCAAATTTCGTTCTTCTAGGTTAAACCTTTCCTTTGCAGTAACCGTTTTCATATTTAGGTTTCACTCTGTTTTCTCCTATATGGATACATGTAGTTGGAACTCTAAATCAAACACGGTTTGTGCTAGCTCTTTGAAACTTGGCACAATAATGTAGTTCCAAGTTCTATCGCTATGGTCGGTGTCCTATTGAAGTAGCCCCAAGCAGAGACTGAGGAGAATCACTTTCATTGAAAGGGGTTGCCAAGCTTCCAAAAAACTACGAATTTCCTGAAATCTCAGCAAATATTTTTTCACCCAATCTTGATGATACTGGCAGGTAATGATCAGTACACCAATCCCACTTGGCTCACCAAATTTCGTTCTTCTAGGTTAAACCGTTCCTTTGCAGGAACCGTTTTCATGTTTAGGTTTCACTCTGTTTTCTCCTATATGGATACATGTAGTTGGAACTCTAAATCAAACACGGTTTGTGCTAGCTCTTTGAAACTTGGCACAATAATGTAGTTCCAAGTTCTATCGCTATGGTTGGTGTCCTATTGAAGTAGCCCCAAGCACAGACTGAGGAGAATCACTTTCATTGAAAGGGGTTGCCAAGCTTCCAAAAAACTACGAGTTTCCTGAAATCTCAGCAAACATTTTTTCACCCAATTTGATGATACTGGCAGGTAATGATCAGTACACCAATCCCACTTGGCTCACCAAATTTCGTTCTTCTAGGTTAAACCGTTCCTTTGCAGTAACCGTTTTCATGTTTAGGTTTCACTCTGTTTCTCCTATAAGGATACATGTAGTTGGAACTCTAAATCAAACACGGTTTGTGCTAGCTCTTTGAAACTTGGCACAATAATGTAGTTCCAAGTTCTATCGGTACGGTTGGTGTCCTATTGAAGTAGCCCCAAGCAGAGACTGACGAGAATCACTTTCATTGAAAGGGGTTGAAATGCTTCCAAAAAACTACGAGTTTCCTGAAATCTCAGCAAACATTTTTTCACCCAATCTTGATGATACTGGCAGGTAATGATCAGTACACCAATCCCACTTGGCTCACCAAATTTCGTTCTTCTAGGTTAAACCCTTCCTTTGCCGTAACCATTTTCATGTTTAGGTTTCACTCTGTTTTCTCCTATATGGATACATGTATTTGGATCTCAAAATCAAGCACGGTTTGTGCTAGCTCTTTGAAACTTTGCACAATAATGTAGTTCCAAGTTCTATCGCTATGGTTGGTGTCCTATTGAAGTAGCCCCAAGCAGAGACTGACGAGAATCACTTTCATTGAAAGGGGTTGCCAAGCTTCCAAAAAACTACGAGTTTCCTGAAATCTCAGCAAACAATTTTTCACCCAATTTGATGATACTGGCAGGTAATGATCAGTACACCAATCCCACTTGGCTCACCAAATTTCGTTCTTCTAGGTTAAACCGTTCCTTTGCAGTAACCGTTTTCATGTTTAGGTTTCACTCTGTTTTCTCCTATAAGGATACATGTAGTTGGAACTCTAAATCAAACACGGTTTGTGCTAGCTCTTTGAAACTTGGCACAATAATGTAGTTCCAAGTTCTATCACTATGGTTGGTGTCCTATTGAAGTAGCCCCAAGAAGAGACTGACGAGAATCACTTTCATTTAAAGAGGTTGCCAAGCTACCAAAAAACTACGAGTTTCCTGAAATCTCAGCAAACAATTTTTCACCCAATCTTGATGACACTGGCAGGTAATGATCAGTACACCAATCCCACTTGGCTCACCAAATTTCGTTCTTCTAGGTTAAACCGTTCCTTTGCAGTAACCGTTTTCATGTTTAGTTTTCACTCTGTTTTCTCCTATATGGATACATGTAGTTGGAACTCTAAATCAAACACGGTTTGTGCTAGCTCTTTGAAACTTGGCACAATAATGTAGTTCCAAGTTCTATCACTATGGTTGGTGTCCTATTGAAGTAGCCCCAAGCAGAGACTGACGAGAATCACTTTCATTGAAAGGGGTTGCCAAGCTTCCAAAAAACTACGAGTTTCCTGAAATCTCAGCAAACAATTTTTCACCCAATCTTGATGATACTGGCAGGTAATGATCAGTACACCAATCCCACTTGGCTCACCAAATTTCGTTCTTCTCGGTTAAACCGTTCCTTTGCAGTAACCGTTTTCATGTTTAGGTTTCACTCTGTTTTCTCCTATATGGATACAGGTAGTTGGAACTCTAAATCAAACACGGTTTGTGCGAGCTCTTTGAAACTTGGCACAATAATGTAGTTCCAAGTTCTATCGGTACGGCTGGTGTCTTATTGAAGTAGCCCCAAGCAGAGACTGACGAGAATCACTTTCATTTATAGGGTTGAAAAGCTTCCAAAAAAATACGAGTTTCCTGAAATCTCAGCAAACATTTTTTCAACCAATCTTGATGATACTGGCAGGTAATGATCATGACACCAATCCCACTTGGCTCACCAAATTTCATTCTTCTAGGTTAAACCGTTCCTGTGCAGTAACCATTTTCATGTTTAGGTTTCACTCTGTTTTCTCCTATATGGATACATGTATTTGGAACTCAAAATCAAGCACGGTTTGTGCTAGCTCTTTGAAACTTGGCACAATAATGTAGTTCCAAGTTCTGTCGCTATGGTTGGTGTCCTATTGAAGTAGCCCCAAGCAGAGACTGACGAGAATCACTTTCATTGAAAGGGGTTGCCAAGCTTCCAAAAAACTACGAGTTTCCTGAAATCTCAGCAAACAATTTTTCACCCAATCTTGATGATACTGGCAGGTAATGATCAGTACACCAATCCCACTTGGCTCACCAAATTTCGTTCTTCTAGGTTAAACCTTTCCTTTGCAGTAACCGTTTTCATATTTAGGTTTCACTCTGTTTTCTCCTATATGGATACATGTAGTTGGAACTCTAAATCAAACACGGTTTGTGCTAGCTCTTTGAAACTTGGCACAATAATGTAGTTCCAAGTTCTATCGCTATGGTCGGTGTCCTATTGAAGTAGCCCCAAGCAGAGACTGAGGAGAATCACTTTCATTGAAAGGGGTTGCCAAGCTTCCAAAAAACTACGAATTTCCTGAAATCTCAGCAAATATTTTTTCACCCAATCTTGATGATACTGGCAGGTAATGATCAGTACACCAATCCCACTTGGCTCACCAAATTTCGTTCTTCTAGGTTAAACCGTTCCTTTGCAGGAACCGTTTTCATGTTTAGGTTTCACTCTGTTTTCTCCTATATGGATACATGTAGTTGGAACTCTAAATCAAACACGGTTTGTGCTAGCTCTTTGAAACTTGGCACAATAATGTAGTTCCAAGTTCTATCGCTATGGTTGGTGTCCTATTGAAGTAGCCCCAAGCACAGACTGAGGAGAATCACTTTCATTGAAAGGGGTTGCCAAGCTTCCAAAAAACTACGAGTTTCCTGAAATCTCAGCAAACATTTTTTCACCCAATTTGATGATACTGGCAGGTAATGATCAGTACACCAATCCCACTTGGCTCACCAAATTTCGTTCTTCTAGGTTAAACCGTTCCTTTGCAGTAACCGTTTTCATGTTTAGGTTTCACTCTGTTTTCTCCTATAAGGATACATGTAGTTGGAACTCTAAATCAAACACGGTTTGTGCTAGCTCTTTGAAACTTGGCACAATAATGTAGTTCCAAGTTCTATCGGTACGGTTGGTGTCCTATTGAAGTAGCCCCAAGCAGAGACTGACGAGAATCACTTTCATTGAAAGGGGTTGAAATGCTTCCAAAAAACTACGAGTTTCCTGAAATCTCAGCAAACATTTTTTCACCCAATCTTGATGATACTGGCAGGTAATGATCAGTACACCAATCCCACTTGGCTCACCAAATTTCGTTCTTCTAGGTTAAACCCTTCCTTTGCCGTAACCATTTTCATGTTTAGGTTTCACTCTGTTTTCTCCTATATGGATACATGTATTTGGATCTCAAAATCAAGCACGGTTTGTGCTAGCTCTTTGAAACTTTGCACAATAATGTAGTTCCAAGTTCTATCGCTATGGTTGGTGTCCTATTGAAGTAGCCCCAAGCAGAGACTGACGAGAATCACTTTCATTGAAAGGGGTTGCCAAGCTTCCAAAAAACTACGAGTTTCCTGAAATCTCAGCAAACAATTTTTCACCCAATCTTGATGATACTGGCAGGTAATGATCAGTACACCAATCCCACTTGGCTCACCAAATTTCGTTCTTCTAGGTTAAACCGTTCCTTTGCAGTAACCGTTTTCATATTTAGGTTTCACTCTGTTTTCTCCTATATGGATACATGTAGTTGGAACTCTAAATCAAACACGGTTTGTGCTAGCTCTTTGAAACTTGGCACAATAATGTAGTTCCAATTCTATCGCTATAGTTGGTGTCCTATTGAAGTAGCCCCAAGCAGAGACTGACGAGAATCACTTTCATTGAAAGGGGTTGCCAAGCTTCCAGAAAACTACGAGTTTCCGGAAATCTCAGCAAACAAATTTTTACCCAATCTTGATGATACTGGCAGGTAATGATCATGACACCAATCCCACTTGGCTCACCAAACTTCGTTCTTCTAGGTTAAACCATTCCTTTGCAGTAACCGTTTTCATGTTTATGTTTCACTCTGTTTTCTCCTATATGGATACATGTAGTTGGAACTCTAAATCAAACACGGTTTGCGCTAGCTCTTTGAAACTTGGCACAATAATGTAGTTCCATGTTCTATCGCTATGGTTTGTGTCCTATTGAAGTAGCCCCAAGCAGAGACTGACGAGAATCACTTTCATTGAAAAGGGTTGCCAAGCTTCCAAAAAACTACGAGTTTCCTGAAATCTCAGCAAACATTTTTTCACCCAATCTTGATCATACTGGCAGGTAATGATCAGTACACCAATCCCACTTGGCTCACCAAATTTCGTTCTTCTAGGCTAAACCGTTCCTTTGCAGTAACCGTTTTCATGTTTAGGTTTCACTCTGTTTTCTCCTATAGGGATACATGTAGTTGGAACTCTAAATCAAACACGGTTTGTGCTAGCTCTTTGAAACTTGGCACAATAATGTAGTTCCAAGTTCTATCACTATGGTTGGTGTCCTATTGAAGTAGCCCCAAGAAGAGACTGACGAGAATCACTTTCATTGAAAGAGGTTGCCAAGCTACCAAAAAACTACGAGTTTCCTGAAATCTCAGCAAACAATTTTTCACCCAATCTTGATGACACTGGCAGGTAATGATCAGTACACCAATCCCACTTGGCTCACCAAATTTCGTTCTTCTAGGTTAAACCGTTCCTTTGCAGTAACCGTTTTCATGTTTAGTTTTCACTCTGTTTTCTCCTATATGGATACATGTAGTTGGAACTCTAAATCAAACACGGTTTGTGCTAGCTCTTTGAAACTTGGCACAATAATGTAGTTCCAAGTTCTATCACTATGGTTGGTGTCCTATTGAAGTAGCCCCAAGCAGAGACTGACGAGAATCACTTTCATTGAAAGGGGTTGCCAAGCTTCCAAAAAACTACGAGTTTCCTGAAATCTCAGCAAACAATTTTTCACCCAATCTTGATGATACTGGCAGGTAATGATCAGTACACCAATCCCACTTGGCTCACCAAATTTCGTTCTTCTCGGTTAAACCGTTCCTTTGCAGTAACCGTTTTCATGTTTAGGTTTCACTCTGTTTTCTCCTATATGGATACAGGTAGTTGGAACTCTAAATCAAACACGGTTTGTGCGAGCTCTTTGAAACTTGGCACAATAATGTAGTTCCAAGTTCTATCGGTACGGCTGGTGTCCTATTGAAGTAGCCCCAAGCAGAGACTGACGAGAATCACTTTCATTGATAGGGGTTGAAAAGCTTCCAAAAAAATACGAGTTTCCTGAAATCTCAGCAAACATTTTTTCAACCAATCTTGATGATACTGGCAGGTAATGATCATGACACCAATCCCACTTGGCTCACCAAATTTCATTCTTCTAGGTTAAACCGTTCCTGTGCAGTAACCATTTTCATGTTTAGGTTTCACTCTGTTTTCTCCTATATGGATACATGTATTTGGAACTCAAAATCAAGCACGGTTTGTGCTAGCTCTTTGAAACTTGGCACAATAATGTAGTTCCAAGTTCTGTCGCTATGGTTGGTGTCCTATTGAAGTAGCCCCAAGCAGAGACTGACGAGAATCACTTTCATTGAAAGGGGTTGCCAAGCTTCCAAAAAACTACGAGTTTCCTGAAATCTCAGCAAACAATTTTTCACCCAATCTTGATGATACTGGCAGGTAATGATCAGTACACCAATCCCACTTGGCTCACCAAATTTCGTTCTTCTAGGTTAAACCTTTCCTTTGCAGTAACCGTTTTCATATTTAGGTTTCACTCTGTTTTCTCCTATATGGATACATGTAGTTGGAACTCTAAATCAAACACGGTTTGTGCTAGCTCTTTGAAACTTGGCACAATAATGTAGTTCCAAGTTCTATCGCTATGGTCGGTGTCCTATTGAAGTAGCCCCAAGCAGAGACTGAGGAGAATCACTTTCATTGAAAGGGGTTGCCAAGCTTCCAAAAAACTACGAATTTCCTGAAATCTCAGCAAATATTTTTTCACCCAATCTTGATGATACTGGCAGGTAATGATCAGTACACCAATCCCACTTGGCTCACCAAATTTCGTTCTTCTAGGTTAAACCGTTCCTTTGCAGGAACCGTTTTCATGTTTAGGTTTCACTCTGTTTTCTCCTATATGGATACATGTAGTTGGAACTCTAAATCAAACACGGTTTGTGCTAGCTCTTTGAAACTTGGCACAATAATGTAGTTCCAAGTTCTATCGCTATGGTTGGTGTCCTATTGAAGTAGCCCCAAGCACAGACTGAGGAGAATCACTTTCATTGAAAGGGGTTGCCAAGCTTCCAAAAAACTACGAGTTTCCTGAAATCTCAGCAAACATTTTTTCACCCAATTTGATGATACTGGCAGGTAATGATCAGTACACCAATCCCACTTGGCTCACCAAATTTCGTTCTTCTAGGTTAAACCGTTCCTTTGCAGTAACCGTTTTCATGTTTAGGTTTCACTCTGTTTCTCCTATAAGGATACATGTAGTTGGAACTCTAAATCAAACACGGTTTGTGCTAGCTCTTTGAAACTTGGCACAATAATGTAGTTCCAAGTTCTATCGGTACGGTTGGTGTCCTATTGAAGTAGCCCCAAGCAGAGACTGACGAGAATCACTTTCATTGAAAGGGGTTGAAATGCTTCCAAAAAACTACGAGTTTCCTGAAATCTCAGCAAACATTTTTTCACCCAATCTTGATGATACTGGCAGGTAATGATCAGTACACCAATCCCACTTGGCTCACCAAATTTCGTTCTTCTAGGTTAAACCCTTCCTTTGCCGTAACCATTTTCATGTTTAGGTTTCACTCTGTTTTCTCCTATATGGATACATGTATTTGGATCTCAAAATCAAGCACGGTTTGTGCTAGCTCTTTGAAACTTTGCACAATAATGTAGTTCCAAGTTCTATCGCTATGGTTGGTGTCCTATTGAAGTAGCCCCAAGCAGAGACTGACGAGAATCACTTTCATTGAAAGGGGTTGCCAAGCTTCCAAAAAACTACGAGTTTCCTGAAATCTCAGCAAACAATTTTTCACCCAATTTGATGATACTGGCAGGTAATGATCAGTACACCAATCCCACTTGGCTCACCAAATTTCGTTCTTCTAGGTTAAACCGTTCCTTTGCAGTAACCGTTTTCATGTTTAGGTTTCACTCTGTTTTCTCCTATAAGGATACATGTAGTTGGAACTCTAAATCAAACACGGTTTGTGCTAGCTCTTTGAAACTTGGCACAATAATGTAGTTCCAAGTTCTATCACTATGGTTGGTGTCCTATTGAAGTAGCCCCAAGAAGAGACTGACGAGAATCACTTTCATTTAAAGAGGTTGCCAAGCTACCAAAAAACTACGAGTTTCCTGAAATCTCAGCAAACAATTTTCACCCAATCTTGATGACACTGGCAGGTAATGGATCAGTACACCAATCCCACTTGGCTCACCAAATTTCGTTCTTCTAGGTTAAACCGTTCCTTTGCAGTAACCGTTTTCATGTTTAGTTTTCACTCTGTTTTCTCCTATATGGATACATGTAGTTGGAACTCTAAATCAAACACGGTTTGTGCTAGCTCTTTGAAACTTGGCACAATAATGTAGTTCCAAGTTCTATCACTATGGTTGGTGTCCTATTGAAGTAGCCCCAAGCAGAGACTGACGAGAATCACTTTCATTGAAAGGGGTTGCCAAGCTTCCAAAAAACTACGAGTTTCCTGAAATCTCAGCAAACAATTTTTCACCCAATCTTGATGATACTGGCAGGTAATGATCAGTACACCAATCCCACTTGGCTCACCAAATTTCGTTCTTCTCGGTTAAACCGTTCCTTTGCAGTAACCGTTTTCATGTTTAGGTTTCACTCTGTTTTCTCCTATATGGATACAGGTAGTTGGAACTCTAAATCAAACACGGTTTGTGCGAGCTCTTTGAAACTTGGCACAATAATGTAGTTCCAAGTTCTATCGGTACGGCTGGTGTCTTATTGAAGTAGCCCCAAGCAGAGACTGACGAGAATCACTTTCATTTATAGGGGTTGAAAAGCTTCCAAAAAAATACGAGTTTCCTGAAATCTCAGCAAACATTTTTTCAACCAATCTTGATGATACTGGCAGGTAATGATCATGACACCAATCCCACTTGGCTCACCAAATTTCATTCTTCTAGGTTAAACCGTTCCTGTGCAGTAACCATTTTCATGTTTAGGTTTCACTCTGTTTTCTCCTATATGGATACATGTATTTGGAACTCAAAATCAAGCACGGTTTGTGCTAGCTCTTTGAAACTTGGCACAATAATGTAGTTCCAAGTTCTGTCGCTATGGTTGGTGTCCTATTGAAGTAGCCCCAAGCAGAGACTGACGAGAATCACTTTCATTGAAAGGGGTTGCCAAGCTTCCAAAAAACTACGAGTTTCCTGAAATCTCAGCAAACAATTTTTCACCCAATCTTGATGATACTGGCAGGTAATGATCAGTACACCAATCCCACTTGGCTCACCAAATTTCGTTCTTCTAGGTTAAACCTTTCCTTTGCAGTAACCGTTTTCATATTTAGGTTTCACTCTGTTTTCTCCTATATGGATACATGTAGTTGGAACTCTAAATCAAACACGGTTTGTGCTAGCTCTTTGAAACTTGGCACAATAATGTAGTTCCAAGTTCTATCGCTATGGTCGGTGTCCTATTGAAGTAGCCCCAAGCAGAGACTGAGGAGAATCACTTTCATTGAAAGGGGTTGCCAAGCTTCCAAAAAACTACGAATTTCCTGAAATCTCAGCAAATATTTTTTCACCCAATCTTGATGATACTGGCAGGTAATGATCAGTACACCAATCCCACTTGGCTCACCAAATTTCGTTCTTCTAGGTTAAACCGTTCCTTTGCAGGAACCGTTTTCATGTTTAGGTTTCACTCTGTTTTCTCCTATATGGATACATGTAGTTGGAACTCTAAATCAAACACGGTTTGTGCTAGCTCTTTGAAACTTGGCACAATAATGTAGTTCCAAGTTCTATCGCTATGGTTGGTGTCCTATTGAAGTAGCCCCAAGCACAGACTGAGGAGAATCACTTTCATTGAAAGGGGTTGCCAAGCTTCCAAAAAACTACGAGTTTCCTGAAATCTCAGCAAACATTTTTTCACCCAATTTGATGATACTGGCAGGTAATGATCAGTACACCAATCCCACTTGGCTCACCAAATTTCGTTCTTCTAGGTTAAACCGTTCCTTTGCAGTAACCGTTTTCATGTTTAGGTTTCACTCTGTTTTCTCCTATAAGGATACATGTAGTTGGAACTCTAAATCAAACACGGTTTGTGCTAGCTCTTTGAAACTTGGCACAATAATGTAGTTCCAAGTTCTATCGGTACGGTTGGTGTCCTATTGAAGTAGCCCCAAGCAGAGACTGACGAGAATCACTTTCATTGAAAGGGGTTGAAATGCTTCCAAAAAACTACGAGTTTCCTGAAATCTCAGCAAACATTTTTTCACCCAATCTTGATGATACTGGCAGGTAATGATCAGTACACCAATCCCACTTGGCTCACCAAATTTCGTTCTTCTAGGTTAAACCCTTCCTTTGCCGTAACCATTTTCATGTTTAGGTTTCACTCTGTTTTCTCCTATATGGATACATGTATTTGGATCTCAAAATCAAGCACGGTTTGTGCTAGCTCTTTGAAACTTTGCACAATAATGTAGTTCCAAGTTCTATCGCTATGGTTGGTGTCCTATTGAAGTAGCCCCAAGCAGAGACTGACGAGAATCACTTTCATTGAAAGGGGTTGCCAAGCTTCCAAAAAACTACGAGTTTCCTGAAATCTCAGCAAACAATTTTTCACCCAATCTTGATGATACTGGCAGGTAATGATCAGTACACCAATCCCACTTGGCTCACCAAATTTCGTTCTTCTAGGTTAAACCGTTCCTTTGCAGTAACCGTTTTCATATTTAGGTTTCACTCTGTTTTCTCCTATATGGATACATGTAGTTGGAACTCTAAATCAAACACGGTTTGTGCTAGCTCTTTGAAACTTGGCACAATAATGTAGTTCCAATTCTATCGCTATAGTTGGTGTCCTATTGAAGTAGCCCCAAGCAGAGACTGACGAGAATCACTTTCATTGAAAGGGGTTGCCAAGCTTCCAGAAAACTACGAGTTTCCGGAAATCTCAGCAAACAAATTTTTACCCAATCTTGATGATACTGGCAGGTAATGATCATGACACCAATCCCACTTGGCTCACCAAACTTCGTTCTTCTAGGTTAAACCATTCCTTTGCAGTAACCGTTTTCATGTTTATGTTTCACTCTGTTTTCTCCTATATGGATACATGTAGTTGGAACTCTAAATCAAACACGGTTTGCGCTAGCTCTTTGAAACTTGGCACAATAATGTAGTTCCATGTTCTATCGCTATGGTTTGTGTCCTATTGAAGTAGCCCCAAGCAGAGACTGACGAGAATCACTTTCATTGAAAAGGGTTGCCAAGCTTCCAAAAAACTACGAGTTTCCTGAAATCTCAGCAAACATTTTTTCACCCAATCTTGATCATACTGGCAGGTAATGATCAGTACACCAATCCCACTTGGCTCACCAAATTTCGTTCTTCTAGGCTAAACCGTTCCTTTGCAGTAACCGTTTTCATGTTTAGGTTTCACTCTGTTTTCTCCTATAGGGATACATGTAGTTGGAACTCTAAATCAAACACGGTTTGTGCTAGCTCTTTGAAACTTGGCACAGTAATGTAGTTCCAAGTTCTATCGGTACGGTTGGTGTCCTATTGAAGTAGCCCCAAGCAGAGACTGACGAGAATTACTTTCATTGAAAGGGGTTGAAAATCTTCCAAAAAACTACGAGTTTCCTGAAATCTCAGCAAACATTTTTTCACCCAATCTTGATGATACTGGCAGGTAATGATCAGTACACCAATCCCACTTGGCTCGCCAATTTTCGTTCTTCTAGGTTAAACCGTTCCTTTGCAATAACCGTTTTCATGTTTAGTTTTCACTCTGTTTTCTCCTATATGGATACATGTAGTTGGAACACTAAATCAAACACGGTTTGTGCTAGCTCTTTGAAACTTGGCACAATAATGTAGTTCCAATTCTATCGCTATGGTTGGTGTCCTATTGAAGTAGCCCCAAGCAGAGACTGACGAGAATCACTTTCATTGAAAGGGGTTGCCAAGCTTCCAGAAAACTACGAGTTTCCTGAAATCTCAGCAAACATTTTTTTACCCAATCTTGATGATACTGGCAGGTAATGATCATGACACCAATCCCACTTGGCTCACCAAATTTCGTTCTTCTAGGTTAAACCATTCCTTTGCAGTAACCGTTTTCATGTTTAGGTTTCACTCTGTTTTCTGCTATATGGATACATGTAGTTGGAACTCTAAATCAAACACGGTTTGTGCTAGCTCTTTGAAACTTGGCACAAGAATGTAGTTCCATGTTCTATCGCTATGGTTTGTGTCCTATTGAAATAGCCCCAAGCAGAGACTGACGAGAATCACTTTCATTGAAAAGGGTTGCCAAGCTTCCAAAAAACTACGAGTTTCCTGAAATCTCAGCAAACATTTTTTCACCCAATATTGATGATACTGGCAGGTAATAATCAGTACACCAATCCCACTTGGCTCACCAAATTTCGTTCTTCTAGGTTAAACGGTTCCTTTGCAGTAACCGTTTTCATGTTTAGGTTTCACTCTGTTTTCTCCTATATGGATACAGGTAGTTGGAACTCTAAATCAAACAAGGTTTGTGCGAGCTCTTTGAAACTTGGCACAATAATGTAGTTCCAAGTTCTATCGGTACGGCTGGTGTCCTATTGAAGTAGCCCCAAGCAGAGACTGACAAGAATCACTTTCATTATAGGGGTTGAAAAGCTTCCAAAAAAATACGAGTTTCCTGAAATCTCAGCAAAAATTTTTTCACCCAATCTTGATGATACTGGCAGGTAATGATCATGACACCAATCCCACTTGGCTCACCAAATTTCGTTCTTCTAGGTTAAACCGTTCCTTTGCAGTAACCGTTTTCATGTTTAGTTTTCACTCTGTTTTCTCCTATATGGATACATGTAGTTGGAACTCTAAATCAAACACGGTTTGTGCTAGCTCTTTGAAACTTGGCACAATAATGTAGTTCCAAGTTCTATCACTATGGTTGGTGTCCTATTGAAGTAGCCCCAAGCAGAGACTGACGAGAATCACTTTCATTGAAAGGGGTTGCCAAGCTTCCAAAAAACTACTAGTTTCCTGAAATCTCAGCAAACATTTTTTTCACCCAATCTTGATGATACTGGCAGGTAATGATCAGTACACCAATCCCACTTGGCTCACCAAATTTCATTGTTCTAGGTTAAACCGTTCCTTTGCAGTAACCGTTTTCATGTTTAGGTTTCACTCTGTTTTCTCCTATATGGATACATGTAGTTGGAACTCTAAATCAAACACGGTTTGTGCTAGCTCTTTGAATCTTGGCACAATATTGTAGTTCCAACTTCTATCGCTATGGTTGGTGTCCTATTGAAGTAGCCCCAAGCAGAGACTGAGGAGAATCACTTTCATTGAAAGGGATGCCAAGCTTCCAAAAAACTACGAGTTTCCTGAAATCTCAGCAAACATTTTTTCACCCAATCTTGATGATACTGGCAGGTAATGATCAGTACACCAATCCCACTTGGCTCACCAAATTTCGTTCTTCTAGGTTAAACGGTTCCTTTGCAGTAACCGTTTTCATGTTTAGGTTTCACTCTGTTTTCTCCTATAGGGATACATGTAGTTGGAACTCTAAATCAAACACGGTTTGTGCTAGCTCTTTGAAACTTGGCACAATAATGTAGTTCCAAGTTCTATCGGTATGGTTGGTGTCCTATTGAAGTAGCCCCAAGCAGAGACTGACGAGAATCACTTTCATTACAAGGGGTTGAAAAGCTTCCAAAAAACTACGAGTTTCCTGAAATCTCAGCAAACATTTTTTCACCCAATCTTGATGATACTGGCAGGTAATGATCATGACACCAATCCCACTTGGCTCACCAAATTTCATTTTCTAGGTTAAACCGTTCCTGTGCAGTAACCATTTTCATGTTTAGGTTTCACTCTGTTTTCTCCTATATGGATACATGTATTTGGATCTCAAAATCAAGCACGGTTTGTGCTAGCTCTTTGAAACTTGGCACAATAATGTAGTTCCAAATCTATCGCTATAGTTGGTGTCCTATTGAAGTAGCCCCAAGCAGAGACTGACGAGAATCACTTTCATTGAAAGGGGTTGCCAAGCTTCCAGAAAACTACGAGTTTCCGGAAATCTCAGCAAACAAATTTTTACCCAATCTTGATGATACTGGCAGGTAATGATCATGACACCAATCCCACTTGGCTCACCAAACTTCGTTCTTCTAGGTTAAACCATTCCTTTGCAGTAACCGTTTTCATGTTTAGGTTTCACTCTGTTTTCTCCTATATGGATACATGTAGTTGGAACTCTAAATCAAACACGGTTTGTGCTAGCTCTTTGAAACTTGGCACAATAATGTAGTTCCATGTTCTATCGCTATGGTTTGTGTCCTATTGAAGTAGCCCCAAGCAGAGACTGACGAGAATCACTTTCATTGAAAAGGGTTGCCAAGCTTCCAAAAAACTACGAGTTTCCTGAAATCTCAGCAAACATTTTTTCACCCAATCTTGATCATACTGGCAGGTAATGATCAGTACACCAATCCCACTTGGCTCACCAAATTTCGTTCTTCTAGGCTAAACCGTTCCTTTGCAGTAACCGTTTTCATGTTTAGGTTTCACTCTGTTTTCTCCTATACGGATACATGTAGTTGGAACTCTAAATCAAACACGGTTTGTGCTAGCTCTTTGAAACTTGGCACAATAATGTAGTTCCAAGTTCTATCAGTACGGTTGGTGTCCTATTGAAGTAGCCCCAAGCAGAGACTGACGAGAATCACTTTCATTGAAAGGGGTTGCCAAGCTTCCAAAAAACTACGAGTTTCCTGAAATCTCAGCAAACATTTTTTCACCCAATCTTGATGATACTGGCAGGTAATGATCACGACACCAATCCCACTTGGCTCACCAAATTTCGTTCTTCTAGGTTAAACGGTTCCTTTGCAGTAACCGTTTTCATGTTTAGGTTTCACTCTGTTTTCTCCTATATGGATACAGGTAGTTGGAACTCTAAATCAAACACGGTTTGTGCGAGCTCTTTGAAACTTGGCACAATAATGTAGTTCCAAGTTCTATCGGTACGGCTGGTGTCCTATTGAAGTAGCCCCAAGCAGAGACTGACGAGAATCACTTTCATTATAGGGGTTGAAAAGCTTCCAAAAAAATACGAGTTTCCTGAAATCTCAGCAAACATTTTTTCACCCAATCTTGATGATACTGGCAGGTAATGATCAGTACACCAATCCCACTTGGCTCGCCAATTTTCGTTCTTCTAGGTTAAACCGTTCCTTTGCAATAACCGTTTTCATGTTTAGTTTTCACTCTGTTTTCTCCTATATGGATACATGTAGTTGGAACACTAAATCAAACACGGTTTGTGCTAGCTCTTTGAAACTTGGCACAATAATGTAGTTCCAATTCTATCGCTATGGTTGGTGTCCTATTGAAGTAGCCCCAAGCAGAGACTGACGAGAATCACTTTCATTGAAAGGGGTTGCCAAGCTTCCAGAAAACTACGAGTTTCCTGAAATCTCAGCAAACATTTTTTTACCCAATCTTGATGATACTGGCAGGTAATGATCATGACACCAATCCCACTTGGCTCACCAAATTTCGTTCTTCTAGGTTAAACCATTCCTTTGCAGTAACCGTTTTCATGTTTAGGTTTCACTCTGTTTTCTGCTATATGGATACATGTAGTTGGAACTCTAAATCAAACACGGTTTGTGCTAGCTCTTTGAAACTTGGCACAAGAATGTAGTTCCATGTTCTATCGCTATGGTTTGTGTCCTATTGAAATAGCCCCAAGCAGAGACTGACGAGAATCACTTTCATTGAAAAGAGTTGCCAAGCTTCCAAAAAACTACGAGTTTCCTGAAATCTCAGCAAACATTTTTTCACCCAATCTTGATGATACTGGCAGGTAATAATCAGTACACCAATCCCACTTGGCTCACCAAATTTCGTTCTTCTAGGTTAAACGGTTCCTTTGCAGTAACCGTTTTCATGTTTAGGTTTCACTCTGTTTTCTCCTATATGGATACAGGTAGTTGGAACTCTAAATCAAACACGGTTTGTGCGAGCTCTTTGAAACTTGGCACAATAATGTAGTTCCAAGTTCTATCGGTACGGCTGGTGTCCTATTGAAGTAGCCCCAAGCAGAGACTGACGAGAATCACTTTCATTATAGGGGTTGAAAAGCTTCCAAAAAATACGAGTTTCCAGAAATCTCAGCAAAAATTTTTTCACCCAATCTTGATGATACTGGCAGGTAATGATCATGATACCAATCCCACTTGGCTCACCAAATTTCGTTCTTCTAGGTTAAACCGTTCCTTTGCAGTAACCGTTTTCATGTTTAGTTTTCACTCTGTTTTCTCCTATATGGATACATGTAGTTGGAACTCTAAATCAAACACGGTTTGTGCTAGCTCTTTGAAACTTGGCACAATAATGTAGTTCCAAGTTCTATCACTATGGTTGGTGTCCTATTGAAGTAGCCCCAAGCAGAGACTGACGAGAATCACTTTCATTGAAAGGGGTTGCCAAGCTTCCAAAAAACTACTAGTTTCCTGAAATCTCAGCAAACATTTTTTTCACCCAATCTTGATGATACTGGCAGGTAATGATCAGTACACCAATCCCACTTGGCTCACCAAATTTCATTGTTCTAGGTTAAACCGTTCCTTTGCTGTAACCGTTTTCATGTTTAGGTTTCACTCTGTTTTCTCCTATATGGATACATGTAGTTGGAACTCTAAATCAAACACGGTTTGTGCTAGCTCTTTGAATCTTGGCACAATATTGTAGTTCCAACTTCTATCGCTATGGTTGGTGTCCTATTGAAGTAGCCCCAAGCAGAGACTGAGGAGAATCACTTTCATTGAAAGGGATGCCAAGCTTCCAAAAAACTACGAGTTTCCTGAAATCTCAGCAAACATTTTTTCACCCAATCTTGATGATACTGGCAGGTAATGATCAGTACACCAATCCCACTTGGCTCACCAAATTTCGTTCTTCTAGGTTAAACGGTTCCTTTGCAGTAACCGTTTTCATGTTTAGGTTTCACTCTGTTTTCTCCTATAGGGATACATGTAGTTGGAACTCTAAATCAAACACGGTTTGTGCTAGCTCTTTGAAACTTGGCACAATAATGTAGTTCCAAGTTCTATCGGTATGGTTGGTGTCCTATTGAAGTAGCCCCAAGCAGAGACTGACGAGAATCACTTTCATTGAAAGGGGTTGCCAAGCTTCCAAAAAACTACGAGTTTCCTGAAATCTCAGCAAACATTTTTTCACCCAATCTTGATGATACTGGCAGGTAATGATCACGACACCAATCCCACTTGGCTCACCAAATTTCATTCTTCTAGGTTAAACCTTACCTTTGCAGTAACCGTTTTCATGTTTAGGTTTCACTCTGTTTTCTCCTATATGGATACATGTAGTTGGAACTCTAAATCAAACACGGTTTGTGCTAGCTCTTTGAAACTTGGCACAATAATGTAGTTCCAAGTTCTATCGGTACAGTTGGTGTCCTATTGAAGTAGCCCCAAGCAGAGACTGACGAGAATCACTTTCATTGAAAGGGGTTGCCAAGCTTCCAAAAAACTACGAGTTTCCGGAAATCTCAGGAAACATTTTTTCACCCAATCTGGATGATACTGGCAGGTAAATATCAGTACACCAATCCCACTTGGCTCGCCAATTTTCGTTCTTCTAGGTTAAACCGTTCCTTTGCAATAACCGTTTTCATGTTTAGTTTTCACTCTGTTTTCTCCTATATGGATACATGTAGTTGGAACACTAAATCAAACACGGTTTGTGCTAGCTCTTTGAAACTTGGCACAATAATGTAGTTCCAATTCTATCGCTATGGTTGGTGTCCTATTGAAGTAGCCCCAAGCAGAGACTGACGAGAATCACTTTCATTGAAAGGGGTTGCCAAGCTTCCAGAAAACTACGAGTTTCCTGAAATCTCAGCAAACATTTTTTTACCCAATCTTGATGATACTGGCAGGTAATGATCATGACACCAATCCCACTTGGCTCACCAAATTTCGTTCTTCTAGGTTAAACCATTCCTTTGCAGTAACCGTTTTCATGTTTAGGTTTCACTCTGTTTTCTGCTATATGGATACATGTAGTTGGAACTCTAAATCAAACACGGTTTGTGCTAGCTCTTTGAAACTTGGCACAAGAATGTAGTTCCATGTTCTATCGCTATGGTTTGTGTCCTATTGAAATAGCCCCAAGCAGAGACTGACGAGAATCACTTTCATTGAAAAGGGTTGCCAAGCTTCCAAAAAACTACGAGTTTCCTGAAATCTCAGCAAACATTTTTTCACCCAATCTTGATGATACTGGCAGGTAATGATCAGTACACCAATCCCACTTGGCTCACCAAATTTCGTTCTTCTAGGTTAAACGGTTCCTTTGCAGTAACCGTTTTCATGTTTAGGTTTCACTCTGTTTTCTCCTATAGGGATACATGTAGTTGGAACTCTAAATCAAACACGGTTTGTGCTAGCTCTTTGAAACTTGGCACAATAATGTAGTTCCAAGTTCTATCGGTATGGTTGGTGTCCTATTGAAGTAGCCCCAAGCAGAGACTGACGAGAATCACTTTCATTACAAGGGGTTGAAAAGCTTCCAAAAAACTACGAGTTTCCTGAAATCTCAGCAAACATTTTTTTCACCCAATCTTGATGATACTGGCAGGTAATGATCATGACACCAATCCCACTTGGCTCACCAAATTTCATTTTCTAGGTTAAACCGTTCCTGTGCAGTAACCATTTTCATGTTTAGGTTTCACTCTGTTTTCTCCTATATGGATACATGTATTTGGATCTCAAAATCAAGCACGGTTTGTGCTAGCTCTTTGAAACTTGGCACAATAATGTAGTTCCAAATCTATCGCTATAGTTGGTGTCCTATTGAAGTAGCCCCAAGCAGAGACTGACGAGAATCACTTTCATTGAAAGGGGTTGCCAAGCTTCCAGAAAACTACGAGTTTCCGGAAATCTCAGCAAACAAATTTTTACCCAATCTTGATGATACTGGCAGGTAATGATCATGACACCAATCCCACTTGGCTCACCAAACTTCGTTCTTCTAGGTTAAACCATTCCTTTGCAGTAACCGTTTTCATGTTTAGGTTTCACTCTGTTTTCTCCTATATGGATACATGTAGTTGGAACTCTAAATCAAACACGGTTTGTGCTAGCTCTTTGAAACTTGGCACAATAATGTAGTTCCATGTTCTATCGCTATGGTTTGTGTCCTATTGAAGTAGCCCCAAGCAGAGACTGACGAGAATCACTTTCATTGAAAAGGGTTGCCAAGCTTCCAAAAAACTACGAGTATCCTGAAATCTCAGCAAACATTTTTTCACCCAATCTTGATCATACTGGCAGGTAATGATCAGTACACCAATCCCACTTGGCTCACCAAATTTCGTTCTTCTAGGCTAAACCGTTCCTTTGCAGTAACCGTTTTCATGTTTAGGTTTCACTCTGTTTTCTCCTATATGGATACATGTAGTTGGAACTCTAAATCAAACACGGTTTGTGCTAGCTCTTTGAAACTTGGCACAATAATGTAGTTCCAAGTTCTATCAGTACGGTTGGTGTCCTATTGAAGTAGCCCCAAGCAGAGACTGACGAGAATCACTTTCATTGAAAGGGGTTGCCAAGCTTCCAAAAAACTACGAGTTTCCTGAAATCTCAGCAAACATTTTTTCACCCAATCTTGATGATACTGGCAGGTAATGATCACGACACCAATCCCACTTGGCTCACCAAATTTCATTCTTCTAGGTTAAACCTTACCTTTGCAGTAACCGTTTTCATGTTTAGGTTTCACTCTGTTTTCTCCTATATGGATACATGTAGTTGGAACTCTAAATCAAACACGGTTTGTGCTAGCTCTTTGAAACTTGGCACAATAATGTAGTTCCAAGTTCTATCGGTACAGTTGGTGTCCTATTGAAGTAGCCCCAAGCAGAGACTGACGAGAATCACTTTCATTGAAAGGGGTTGCCAAGCTTCCAAAAAACTACGA